>NC_057807.1:309914106-310157532 GCF_018294505.1 Triticum aestivum | reverse complement strand
TCCTCCAGCCTCCACAGGCTACCGTCGACCTCCCCCAGCCTCCACGGGCTCCTGTTCATCCAGCCTCCACCACGCGCTACTCCATCGGCTACTATTCAACCACCCCTCCACAGGCACCCCTCCATCGTCTACTGTTCATCCAGCCCTCCACACCATGGGGTCCTGTTCAACCACCCCTCCACGGCCACCCCTCCACCGTCTACTGTTCATCCAGCCCTCCACACCACGGGTTCCTGTTCTTCCAGAGGCAACGCCACTGCTCACTGTTCATCCAAACCCCCCCGCAACGCTCACTGTTCATCCAATCGACCGGCTTCAGTTAGCAGTAGTAGCGAAGGAATCGCTCCATCGGGTTCAGTTAACAGCCATCGATCGATCCCTCAGGTTCAGTAACGCGTAGCCTGCAGTGCAGTCGCTCGGGTTCAGTTAGAGCCCAACGCCTCGCTGGGCTTCAGTTAGAGCCAACGCCTCGCACACACGCGCGTACGTACGAGAGAAACGCGCATTGCTCGGCCCCCGACCTCCCACCATAACCAGCAACTCCCCGAAATTTTCCTCCCCCTCGCTTCTAGCACGGTTTTTTCCATCATGGATGGCCCAAAGAATGTCATGCAGCTGCGTCTCCGGCCCGCCCAGGATGAAAAGCCCATTTTCTGTCATGATTTTTTGTCATAGAAGTAGGAGCCCACCACATCTATGATGATACCGGGTTTTGTCACAATTATCGTCATAGAAGTGTCATATGTATGACAGATTTTTTTTTCGTTCGGCCCAAAATGTCATGGATGTGTCTTTTTTTGTAGTGAGGAAACACGTGTCGGCTCACCATTGGGACAGATGTCATCCACTCATTGGACCGAGGGCGCCTATGATACGTCGACACGTGGCATGGCCCAATAGAGGCTCATTCCTGTGAAAAGGCCGACCCATTTGACTTGGTCAAAAGGTGGCGGGCCAGCCCACGGAAAGCCTATTAACGTCCTGTTCGCATATAGCCCATTTACAGCCCGCAAACCCAGGGCCCATTACGACCTATCTGAATTAGGCCCAATAGCATCATCTGGGCTGTCCAATATGATTCCAGCCCGTTTTAACTTCCGGCCCATGTATGGCCCATGACGACTTTCGGCCCATATGAGGCCCTTTGTAACTATTGGCCCATTAACGGTCTGTGGTGAAACTGGCCCGTTATGAACACTGTATCACTTTATACCCATTAATGTCCCGTGGTGAAACTGGCCCGTAATGAACAGTGTATCACTTTATACCCATTAGCGGCCCATTATTCCATTGGGCCATTGAGGGAGTCCTAGATTAGGGGGTGTCCGGATAGCCGGACTACCATCATCAGCCGAACTATCGTCGGCCGGACTATCATCATCGACTGGACTCCAAGACTATGAAGATACAAGATTGAAGACTTCGCCCCGTGTCCGGATGGGACTTTCCTTGGCGTGGAAGGCAAGCTTGGCGATACAGATACGTAGATCTCCTACCATTGTAACCGACTCAATGTAACCCTAGCCCTCTCCGGTGTCTATATAAACCGGATGGCTCTAGTCCGTAGGACACAACAACAACAATCATTACAATCATAGGCTAGCTTCTAGGGTTTAGCCTCCTTGATCTCGTGGTAGATCCACTCTTGTAAACATCCACAATATCAATATCAATCAAGCATGACGTAGGGTTTTACCTCCATCAAGAGGGCCTGAACCTAGGTAAAACATCGTGTCCCTTGTCTCCTGTTACCATCCGCCTAGACGCACAGTTCGGGACCCCCTACCCGAGATCCGCCGGTTTTGACACCGACATTGGTTCTTTCATTGAGAGTTCCTCTGTGTCGTCACCGATAGGCTTGATGGCCTCTTCAATCGACAACGATGCAGTCCTGGGTGAGACTTTTCTCCCTGGACAAATCTTCGTATTCGGCGGCTTCGCACTGCGGGCCAACTCACTTGGCCATCTAGAGCAGATCGAAAGCTACGCCCCTGGCCGTCAAGTCAGGTTTGGTAGCCTAAACTTCACAGCCGATATCCGCGGGGACTTGATCTTTGATGGATCTAAGCCACAGCCGAGCGTGCCGCGCTGTCACGATGGGCACGACCTAACTCTGCCGCCGGACAGCACCTTGGAGGCCGCACACGAATCCGCTCCGACCCATAGTTCGGAGCCGATCGCTCAGATCGAGGACGGATGGCTAGACACCGCCTCGGGATCTGCAACTTCTACGGCGATGGAGCCGAACACTTACCTTGTCCCGCATAAAGCTCATGACTCCGAGGTGCCGGACTCTCTGCCGGACTCCAAACCTCCTGCGCCCCTGCCAGTCGAATCCGATTGGGCGCCGATCATGGAATTCACCGCTGCGGACATCTTTCAGCACTCACCCTTCGGCGATATCCTAGATTCGCTGAAGCATCTCTCGCTATCCGGAGAGCCCTGGATGAACTATGGCCAGGATGGTTGGGACGCGGACGACGAAGAAATTCAGAGCCCACCCACCACCCACTTCGTAGCCACCGTCGACGATCTAACCGACGTACTCGACTACGACTCCGAAGACATCGACGGTATGGACGACGATGCCGGAGACTATCAAGAACCAGTGCCTACAGGACACTGGAAGACCACCTCGTCATACGACATATACATGGTGGACACCCCAAAAGATGGGGATGTCGAAGAAGCAACGGAGGCCGATTTCTTAAAGAAACAGCCCAAGCGCCGACGTCAGCGGCGCCGCTCTAAATCCCACCACAGCAAGAATGGAGATTCCGGCACAGGAGATAATAACACCCCAGAAAGTGCCGAAGACAACCCCCTCCAGCACGATCCAGCGCAGGAGGAGGCAGAAGCAAGCCCTCACGAGAGGGCGCAGACGAAGAGGTCAAGGATGATAATTACTTACCTCCCTCCGGAGACGAGGCAAGCCTCGATGACGACGAATTCGTCGTGCCTGAGGATCCCGTCGAACAAGAGCGTTTCAGACGCAGGCTAATGGCCACGGCAAACAGCCTAAAGAAAAAGTAGCAACAGCTTCAAGCTGATCAAGACCTACTAGCCGACAGATGGACCGAGGTCCTCACGGCCGAAGAGTATGAACTCGAACGCCCCTCCAAAAGTTACCCAAAACGCAAGTTGCTCCCCCGACTAGAGGAGGAAGCGTACAAACCTGCATCACCAGCGCACAATACGGCAGACCGACCACCTCGTGGCCGCGACAGAGAGGCATGCAAGCCCTCCACCAAAACCGTACCCCGGCATCGCTCAAAAAGCATAAAGCCACGGGGGAACGCGCCGGACTTGCGGGATATATTGGAGGACAAGGCAAGACAATCCAGATCTATCTATGGATCACGAGGGCGCCCCAAGACCCACGACGAATACAGTCGCGCCGGATACAACTACTCTAGCCGGGCCGAACACAGCAGACGATGCTCTCTCGAGCTATGTCGCGATATTGCTCAATACAGAGGCGCCGCACACCCACTATGCTTCACTGACGAAGTAATGGATCATCAAATCCCCGAAGGGTTTAAACCCGTTAATATCGAATCCTACGATGGCACAACAGACCCCGCGGTTTGGATTGAGGATTATCTCCTCCATATACATATGGCCCGCGGCGACGATCTTCACGCCATCAAATATCTCCCGCTCAAGCTTAAAGGACCAGCTCGGCATTGGCTTAACAGCCTGCCCGCAGAGTCAATTGGATGCTGGGAAGACCTGGAAGTCGCATTCCTCGACAACTTCCAGGGCACGTATGTGCGACCACCGGACGCAGATGACCTAAGCCACATAATCCAGCAGCCAGACGAATCGGCCAGGCAATTCTGGGCATGGTTCTTAACAAGGAAAAATCAAATCGTCAACTGTCCGGATGCAGAGGCCCTCGCTGCCTTCAAACATAACATCCGCGACGAGTGGCTGGCCCGGCACCTAGGACAGGAAAAGCCGAAATCCGTGGCAGCCCTCACATCACTCATGACCCGCTTTTGTGCGGGAGAGGATAGCTGGCTAGCTCGCAGCAACAACCTTAGCAAAAACGTTGGCAGGGCGGATACCAAGGACCACAATGGCAGGTCGCGTCGAAACAAAAACAAATGCCGCATTAACGGCTACAGCAATGAGGATACGGCAGTCAACGCCGGATTCCGAGGCTCCAAGCCCAGTCAACGGAAGAAGCCATTCAAAAGAACCACTCCGGGCCCGTCCAATTTGGACCGAATACTCGACCGCTCCTGTCAAATACATGGAACCCCCGAAAAGCCAGCTAACCTCACCAACAGAGATTGTTGGGTATTCAAGCAGGCAGGCAAATTAATCGCCGAATACAATGACAAGGGGCTATACAGCGATGACGAGGAAGAGACCCGGCCGCCGAACAATAGAGGACAAAAGGGATTCCCCCCTCAAGTTCGGACGGTAAACATGATATACGCAACGCATATACCCAAGAGGGAGCGGAAGCGTGCACTAAGGGACGTATACGCGATGGAGCCAGTCGCCCCAAAATTCAACCCATGGTCCTCTTGCCCGATCACTTTCGATCGAAGGAACCATCCGACCAGTACCCGCCATGGCGGATTCGCCGCATTGGTTTTAGACCCAATCGTCGATGGATTTCACCTCAAGAGAGTCCTGATGGATGGCGGCAGTAGCGTGAACCTGCTTTATCAGGATACAGTGTGCAAGATGGGCATAGACCCTTCAAGGATTAAACCTACAAAGACAACCTTCAAAGGCGTCATACCAGGTGTCGAGGCCAGTTGTACAGGCTCAGTCACACTGGAAGTGGTCTTTGGATCCCCGGATAATTTCCGAAGCGAGGAGTTAATCTTTGACATAGTCCCGTTTCGCAGTGGCTATCACGCTCTGCTCGGACGAACCGCGTTCGCAAAATTCAACGCGGTGCCGCATTATGCATACCTTAAGCTCAAGATGCCAGGCCCTCGTGGAGTCATCACGGTCAATGGAAACACGGAATGCTCCCTCCGAACGGAGGAACATACAGCGGCTCTCGCGGCAGAAGTACAGAGCAGCCTTTTAAGGCAATTTTTGAGTCCGGCCATTAAACGACCGGACACGGCCAAACGCGCCCGGAGCAACATCAACCAAGACCACCTGGCACGTTCCGAGCATGCGTAGCAATGCAGCCTCAACCCCAGCCCTCGCACAATTGTAAGACAAACTCTCCGCGTACATAATTACGCCCTGGAGATACCATGGGCATAGGGGGAGAGGCACAACCACAACAGACCCAGAGTGCGGTTCGACCACAACAAGGTCTACCAAGTGTGTCGCTCTTTTTATCTTTTATTTCTCTCTTTTTTATACAGAACTCTATCCGGCGGCGAACCTGCCGAACTCATGATGCAACAGCCAGGGAGGGACAAAGGCTGCGACGAACACTCAGGTGGTCTCCATTACGAGCATTAAATTTGTTAAATACACCATTCCGCGGCCTACCCCTGGAGGGAGACGCCTTTAATTCGTCCAATCCCTTGCTTTCCGCACTATTTGTATCATTCCGCACTCATAGCATATCTTCTCGAATAAAATGCAGCACTTTTTCCCCATAATTGCATTACATTATATATATATTTTCATTTACGACATGTCGCATCTGTACATTTTGGTACGGCCAAATACACCAGGGGCTTATGTTCCCCGCATTATGGTGTGATAAAGTCCGCACACTTTCACAAGTGCGGCACCCCGAACTTATAGCATTATATGAATCGGCTCTGAATCATGTCTTGGGTCAATAGTTGGGTTTGCCCGGCTCCCAAGTTTGGCACCTTACGTTCCGTTCTATCGGCTAAGGTAGCACTGGGAGAACCACTGCGATTGCGCCCCGGTTGAGCCGGGTTAACGCCTCAGTGGAGAAAGCTAAAACTGACTGTCATGATAAGGCGAGAGACTGGTCGCTATTCGAGAGGTCTTTTCGGGTCCTTAAATACCTACGCCACTTCGAGCGAAGTTCCGGATAATGTCCGACGAAGGCGTGGATAGCGCCCCGAATTCGGTCTTCCGAATACTAGGGGCTTCGCCGAAATTTCAAATTATAGAATTCTATGGCTAAGTGAGAGTGGTCAAGCACTATAAGTCCGGTTGCCTTGTTCGTTGTGTTGAGCGCCTCCCTAGATGGACCCAAAAATGGGAACAAGAGCGCTCAAGTTTATCCCGAACACCCCAGCACTCGTGGCATGGGGGCTGAAGCCGACGAATTGCCATCTCTCAGATTTAATAAACGGCCGCACAAAAGGTAATATTTTAAATTAACAAGCGTTGCTTAGCGCATATGAACAAAGTTTTCAGCGCACAGGATAACACATTGCGAATTTACTCAATAATTACATCCCTGGGGCACTCATCCGCAATTTTGCGGGCACCCTTCAGTACAGTCTTATAGTACATCTCGGGCGTACGATATTCCTTGCCCGCTGGTGGCGCGTCAGTGATTAGCTTCTCCACATCCAGCTTGCCCCAATGCACCTTTGCGCGGGCAAGGGCCCGACGAGCACCTTCAATACAGGCGGAGCGCTTGATAACCTCCACCCAGGGGCACGCATCCACCAACCGTCGCACGAGACCGAAGTAGCTCCCAGGTATGGCCTCTCCAGGCCACAGCCGGATAATGAGGCCCTTCATGGCCTGCTCGGCCGCCTTGTGGAGCTCGACCAGCTGCTTCAGCTGGTCGCTAGGGGGCACCGGATGGCCGGCCTCAGCATACTGAGACCAGAAGACCTTCTCCGTTGAGCTCCCCTCCTCGGCTCGGTAGAATGCGGCGGCATCAGACACACTGCGAGGCAGATCTGCAAACGCCCCTGGAAAGCTCCGAATTCGGGTGAGTAACACGTAATTTACATTCACATGCTTGCTTTGCATGAAAAATGACTTACCCGCCGCTATCTTCCTCACCAACTCAATCTCCTGAAGGGACTTATGGGCATCGGCCTTGGCAGTTTTGGCACTTTCGAGAGCCGAGGCAAGCTCGGACTCTTGAGTCTTTGAGTCACGCTCCAAACTCTCATGCTTTTCCATGAGATCCTGGAGCTCTTGCCGAACCACCGCCACCTGCGCCTCCTGCTTTTCTTGCTCTGCCTGTTCCACGGCCGCATTGCGTTCGGCTGCGGACACGGCCTCCTTCAGGGTCGCCACCTCGTTCGTGGCCCTTGCAGTACCCATGTTATCCTTGTTATTTTTTGTTGCAACCTAAATCCTTTTCCGTAAGGTACAAGTTCAAAGTGGTGTTACTCACCTTCTTTGTCCTGGAGCTGCTTCTTGGCGCGACCGAGCTCTTGCTTGGACCGCTCGAGCTCCTGCTTCCAAGCACCGACCTCCGCAGTCAGTGCGGCAGAGGTCAGCAGCGCAGCCTGCAACCCATATTGACATAATTTTTTAGCAACCCTGCGTATATCTTCTTTTTTTTCCAGATCCTCAGTCCGGCTTTTCTTTCCGAACACCGAACCGAGCATCAGGGGCTACTGTCTATGCGGTATTACATTGCATATTTTTATCTTCTTACCTCAAAGCCTGATAGAAGGCTGCTGCAGGCTTCGGTCAGCCCGCTCTTGGCGAGCTGTACCTTCTGAATCACCGCACTCATAACAGTGCGGTGTTCTTCCTCGATGGAAGCGCTCTGGAGCGCCTCCAACAAATTGTCCAGCGCCTCCGGTTGGACGGAAGCCGCCGGCGTCACGGTCTTGCCCTTCGTGCGAAGAGGCCGCCGGCCGGACTCCGGAACCACTGCGGGTTCTGATGTGGAGTCCGGCGCAATGTCCGGGAGGCTGCCTTGTGGCGCCTCTCGAGCCTCCCCCTGATGGGTCCCTTCTTGGAATCCCGCCTCAGCGTCCTCGGTGTCGCGAGGGGTGAAGGCGGTCAGGATGGAGTCTACATCCGACAGAGCCAACGACCCGCTCGATGAAGCGGGGAGATCATCATTGGCCGGACTACAGGCAACATGCGGCATCAGAATGACACTATGTGACGCAGAAAAAGAAATTATAAATCATTCAGGAATCCGAATACTTACAATCTCGCCGGAGGCCTGGCCCTTGAAGGCCATTCTTCCTCGCCAACGTTGATGTTGGCGGAGCTGTCCGGGGGAATAGTCCTTCCCCTCTTGGACCCTTCGGCCTCCCCTGTTGGGGAAGCCTTCCTCTTCCTCTCTCCCTCCTCTGGGAGAGAGTCCTCCTTCTCCTCCTCGTTTTCGGGGGAGGAGTCCGCCCCGGAGTCGTCGGACACCTGAAAGCGGGAACTCTTTCGAGCACCCGTGTTCTCCTTCTTGGCCTTCTTCTCCGGCACCACGTGCGGTACCGGAACCAGTAGCTTCGCTAGATGGGCGTCTACTGGGTTTTCTGGCATGGGAGCCGGGCAGATAATCTGCTCCGCCTTCCTCATCCAGTCCTGTCAAAGGAAAAGGGGAAATTAAAACCCGCATAGAGTCAAACTATGAAAAGCAAGTGTCCCATAAAGGGGTAGAATCACTTACCTCGTCGGCTTGGCGCTGCGAGCGAAATCCACGATCTTCAGTCGCGGATGCGGGGGCTTCGGCGCCCTTAAACAGCACCCTCCAGGCGCCTTCGTACGTCGTGTCGAAGAGCCCGCTTAGCGCCTGGTGCTGTTCCGGATTGAACTCCCACAAATTGAATGCCCTCTCTTAGCATGGGAGAATCCGACAGACGAGCATGACTTGGACCATGTTAACCAGCCTGAGCTTCTTCACCAGCTTCTGGATACAGGCTTGGAGTCCTGTCAGTTCCTTCGAACTACCCCACAGCAAGCCCTTCTCTTTCCAGGAGGTGAGCTGCATGGGGATACCAAATCTGAACTCAGGGGCTGCCGCCCACGTAGGGTCGCACGGCTCGGTGATATAGAACCACCCCGATTGCCACCCCTTGACGGATTCCATGAAGGCCCCTTCGAACCAAAGGACATTGGGCATCTTGCCCAACATGGCGCCTCCACACTCCGCTTGAGTGCCCTTCACTACCTTCGGCTTGACATTGAAGGTCTTGAGACACAAGCCGAAGTGGGGCTGGATGCAGAGGAAGGCCTCGCACACGACGATAAACACCGAGATGTTGAGGATGAAGTTCGGCTCCAGATCATGGAAATCCAGGCCATAGTAGAACATGAGCCCTCGGACAAAGGGGTGAAGTGGAAAACCCCGCGGAGGAAATGGGGAAGAAAAATGACCCTCTCATGGGGCCTGGGGGTGGGGATGAGCTGCCCCTCGTCGGGCAGCCGGTGCGCGATGTCGCCGGACAGGTAGCCGGCGCTGCGCAGTCTTTCGATGTGCTCCTCCGTAACGGAGGAGGTCATCCACTTGCTTCCCGCTCCGGACATAACTGGGGAAGGCTGAGACGAGATGTGCGGGCTTGGGCGCTGGAGCTCGAGTGCGCGGAGATGGATAAGCAAAGGAGGAAGAAGGCGTAGGTGAAAAGGTGAATCCTTATCCCTTATATGGGCGGGCGAAGCCTACGCGTCCCCCACCGGCCTGGTAAAACTCGCTTATCCCCCAAGCGTCACCATCAATCGCGCGGTTGGGTTACCCACGTCCGTATTGATGAGAATCCCGGATTAAGGGAGAACACGGTCTCTGCTTCGACAAGACGTGCCAAGGAAACCGCTTCGCTAAAATGCGCTGAGGTGGTAGAGTAAAAAATGATTCAAGTAATGGCTTGGTCATGGCGTGACGTCATGCTGCAAAAAACGTCAGCAGATTGAACTTGTGTATATATTATTCTCTCTACGGTGGAATGTGGAATTTATTTTGCAGAGCTGGACACTATCCTGGTGTTCACAATCTTCTATCAATCGGAGGAGGAACCCGCCTTGCAATGCCAAGAAATATACACACCGGACTTATCGTCATTGAAGCCTGGTTTAGGGGCTACTGAGGGAGTCCTGGATTAGTGGGTGTCCGGATAGCCGGACTACCATCATCAGCCGAACTATCGTCGGCCGGACTATCATCATCGACCGGACTCCAAGACTATGAAGATACAAGATTGAAGACTTCGCCCCGTGTCCGGATGGGACTTTCCTTGGCGTGGAAGGCAAGCTTGGCGATACGGATACGTAGATCTCCTACCATTGTAACCGACTCTATGTAACCCTAGCCCTCTCCGGTGTCTATATAAACCGGATGGCTCTAGTCCGTAGGACACAACAACAACAATCATTACAATCATAGGCTAGCTTCTAGGGTTTAGCCTCCTTGATCTCGTGGTAGATCCACTCTTGTAAACATCCACAATATCAATATCAATCAAGCAGGACGTAGGGTTTTACCTCCATCAAGAGGGCCCGAACCTGGGTAAAACATCGTGTCCCTTGTCTCCTGTTACCATCCGCCTAGACGCACAGTTCGGGACCCCCTACCCGAGATCCGCCGGTTTTGACACTGACAGCCGTTTCCAGCCCATGTTATCTTTCGGCCTTCTCAGGGCCCATTTATTCTTCGGCTCATTTCCAGCATTCGTTTACTTACGGGTTGTTACCTTCATTTTCTGTTTGTGGGCCAAATTCAGCCCGTGGTTACAGTCGGCCCATTTGTGACCCGTTAATACGTTGGGCCGTTTTCATAGCGTCATCAAATATGGCCGATTAATGTCGGCCCATTATGGTCGGCCCATGAACGGACGATTCGAACTATATCCCATTTATGGCCATAATGCGGTCTGTTATTGGCCCATGTTTGGCCAACCGATCATATGGCCCATAGAAGGCCCATTGATGATATGGCCCGTAGAAGGCCCATCGTGTCTACGACCCGTAGAAGGCCCATTGTTTCTATGCCCCATAGAAGGTCCATTGTTTCTATGACCCTTAGAAGGCCCATTGTTTCTACGGCCCGTAGGTGTCCCATGGTAACTACAGTAAATACGTAGCCCATGGTTATTGTGGCCTAGTTTTAAAAAATATGTTATTGCGGTCACTAGCAAACCGCGGAAAAAGAACTGCACTGACTACAAGCAAATAAATAAACAAGACAATAAGGAAATAAATAAGAAAGCAACTTATGCTAGGCTATCACACCTATTACATATATTACATCCATTGGGAATCAAAGTTCGCCACCAGTGCAAATATAGGGAACAAAGCAGCATATAATATACACTGGTTGTCAAAGTTGGCGACCAATGCAAATAAATGTCGCATCAGAACAAGTCCAAAACTGAAACCACTTCAGAAGAGCTCAAGAAACAATATCCTGGGTACCCATAATGCTGGCAAGATGCTTAGCAAGCTTATTAACTTTCTCTTGTTTGGCACTTAAATCCTCCAGCACTTGCTATTGCACCAAAAATTATGCATCTGAATTCTGTAAGGACTTCCTCTGTCCTTTAGCTTCCTGTTGCATAACATCTGATCGATGTCTTTCAAGTTGAAGTTGAGACTCAAGAAGCTGAATTAATTCAGGCAGTGAGTTCGAAGAGCTGGTGCCAGCAGTAGTAGCCAGTAACTCGAACACTACATCAAGACAGGAGTTTGGGGTTGTCTCAGTGTCTTCAATATAGTTTCTATCAGCTTTCTTGGAGACCAACAGGGATGTCTCACTATCTTGAACCCTATCTGCCTTACTTCCTTTACCATTGCATAACGGGGTACTCTTCCCCAATATTTTTTCCGTGTTCTAAAAGAGAAACAAACAAACACATCACATGTTTACAATGTAGTATATGAAACTCATTTTGGTAAACCAGTTCAGTAGTAAGGTGGACATGATAACAACATGAAACAAACATATATCTATGTATTATGGTCACTGCATGGTCTATATCATTCTAGTTTATGTTGCCAAATCAAGATAGATACAGTTCGAGTCATATCTATTTAAGACAAAGCAACATAGACAGAATATAAGTGTGGGAAACTACACAGTAATAACAACACTTGTAATGTGCATGGCATGAGAACATAACTATTTATTCAATTGAAACTGGAATCAACATAGAGCAAGTTACAATAGCAAACACATTAAAGAAACAGGTTTGAAACATAGTTGTTGCGCCATTGGAGTTTCCATTGCATCCTGCAAATTTCAAATTAGTTGGTATGAGTAAATACAGTGATGCAAGAGCAAAGTAGTATGAACCATAGCTACGGAACCTGACCTAAGAACAATTCTTCTTCTTCTTTAAGCGTTGACTAGGGGTTCGGAGTGGTGGTCCTCATGCTTTGGGCACTACAGTTGCCTTATTAACTGCTCGTGTTTGGGTGCTATGTGGTGGAGACGGTGCTGTCTCAACTGGAACTAGGTTACTATCTGCTGGGGTTGGGGTTAGAAGGGGTGTAGCTGGTTCTCTGTCCAACTGGGTAGGGGTACAATCTGTGTGAGTCTGGGTTATGTGTGGTGGGGCTGGTAATTGGGCAAGTACAATCGTTGTTCTATCTGCATCGATAGGTAGCACGATGTTTTCTGAAGACCGTGTTTTCACTCCCACAGATACCGCCATCACCCGCTCCAATTGAAATGGCTGGTAGACAAGAAAAGTAATTGAATGTATAGACATTTTAAGATAGACAAGTGCGATGGATAGTAGGGAAGAAAACAGGGCATGGAATAATTCACATTTATGTTGTCTAACCAAACAGAATAGCAGGACAAAATTTCACATATATGATGACTAATTAAACAGGATAGCATGACACTATTTTACATGTATGATGGCTAACTAAACATGATAGAATGACATACTTCAAAATATGATGACTATGTAAACAGGATGACATGATATAACTATACGATGTGTCTATTAAATTGGTTGGCATGCCATAAATCACAAACATGCCGTTGATGGAAACATGATGGCATGATATAATTCATAGATAGAATGACATAATTCAAAATATGACGACTATGTAAACATGATGCGATGATGTAACTATATTATGTCTTTAGAAAATGGGTTGGCATGCCATAATTCAGATACATGATGTCTATGTAAACATCATGGCATGATATAATTCAAATATATGATTTATATACTAAGCAAGTGAGCAGAGGGCAATCGCATATTTGATGTGTCAACTTAGGAGATGGCATTCAATATTGTGTATATGATGTAAAAACTAAGCATTGCAATACAACATATGCATGATATGAGTAATATAACCCTGCCAAGTTTGAGCATACACCTCAGGGGGGTAATAGGACTGGTCATCTGCCTCTGAATCCTCCTCCGAAGAGCTATCTGTAACCAGCAAGATATCTGCTTCAGCAGGTAGCATTGTCTGCTCTGAAGACCTTGTTTTCACTCCAGATTTCTCCATCACCAATTCAAATGGCTGATGCATTGGAAGAGCAGTTGAATATACAAACATTGTCGACAAATGCAATGAGAAATACAAAAAAAGGACAACGTGATATAATTCACATATATGACGCTTGGCTAAACAGGATGGCATTGCATAATTCACATATATAATACCTTCACTACAAAAAAATACACTTCCGTGATGATACGTGTTTGTCACAGTAGGTCACATTTTCTGTCATGCATGTACATCCATGACAATTTTATGACAGAATCAAGATAGTCATACATGTGTGGTCGTAGAAGTGTTCCATGACATTACCAAAATTATCATCACGGAAGTGTCCACTTCCATGATGAAAAATCCCGCGTCACAGAAGTGCTTTCATTAAGGGGTGACCGACACGTGGCATCCACCGTAACGGAACGCCATTAAGCTATCAGGTCGGGTTTTGGATCCGATAACCCATTAACAGCCCCGACCAATGGGGATTTTCCACATGTAAAATCATCATTGGCTGGAGGAAACACGTGCCGGCTCATCGCTGGGACAGATGTCATCCACTCATTGGACAGAAGGCGCCTGTGATACGTCGACATGTGGCACAGCCCAACAGAGGCCCATTCCTGTGAAAAGGCCGACCCGTTTGACTTGGTCAAAAGGTGGCAGGCCGACCATGTAAAGCCTGTTAACGGCCTGTTCGCATATAGCCCATTTACAGCCCGCTAACCCAAGGCCCATTACGCCCTATCCGAATTAGGCCTAGTAGCGTCATCTGGGCCACCCAATATGATTCCAACCCGTTTTCACTTCTGGCCCATGTATGGCCCATGACGTCTTTCAGCCCATATGAGGCCCTATGTAACTCTCGGCCTATTAACGGCCCATGGTGAAACTGGCCCGTAATGAACACTGCATCACTTTACACCCATTAACGGTTTGTGGTGAAACTGGCCCGTAATGAACAGTGTATCACTTTATACCCATTAACGGCCCGTTATTCCATTGGGCCGTTTCCAGCCCATGTTATCTTTTGGCCTTCTCAGAGCCCATTTATTCTTGGGCTCATTTCCAGCATTCGTTTACTTACGGCCCGTTACTGTCATTTTCTGCTTGTGGGCCAAATTCAGCTCGTGGTTACAGTCGCCCCGTTTGTGGTCCGTTAATACGTTGGGCCATTTTCATAGCGTCATCAAATACGGCCTATTAACGATGGCCCGTTATGGTCGGCCCATGAACGGACGATTCCAACTCTAGCCCATTTATGGCCATAATGCGGCCTGTTATTGGCCCATATTTGGCCAATCGGTCATACTTCCCGTATAAGGCCCATTGACGATACGGCCCGTAGAAGGCCCATTGTTTCTATGACCCATAGAAGGCCCACTGTTTCTCGGCCCGTAGAAGGCCCACTGTTTCTATGGTCCGTAGGAGGCCCAGTGTCACTACAGTAAATATTAGCCCATGGTTATTGCAGTTCTTGTTTATTTGTTTGCTTGTAGACAAGACCCTGGGGTCATCTCGCTGTCCTCAAGATGGTTTGGCTCACTATCTTCCCTAAAATTCTGCCTGGCGTAAGAGACACGAGTCTGAAAGAGAAACAAGGAGACACGTAACAGGTTTCACAATTATATAAGCAAATAAATGGATCAGTTCTGCATAAGGAACATGTTTTTACAACTACAATTTGAAACTGGTAGTTGTTGCAAACATCCAATCAGATGTAAACAGCAAAGCAAACAGCAGTGGAGGAAATGATGCCTATCCAAATCTATACTAGAACAAAGTTTGAAGGCTTGAGAAGGATGAACTTACATTACATGTTAACACGGGATGGACAAAGCCCTTTCTCCATGTTGATGGAAGGATAATTCAATAAATTCCCCAAAGAAAATTCTTTATAAGCGTTGTCATTATTCTACATTTTGCAAAGAGTAAATATAGATCAAATAATATTGGAAGAAACAGAGGATAATGAAGCTCAGGTGCAGACTGATGATACATAATCAAATACTCCCTATGTCCCATAATGTAAGATGTTTTTTGACACTACACTAGTGTCAAAAAACGTCCTATATTATGGGACGGAGGGAGTAGCAATTAATTAAGTACAGCGTTACAAGGCAAAAGGGAGAGAGGTACTGACAAGAGCAATGCAGAGCCCATTATTGTTTTGAGATCGTATGATCCTTTGAGCAAGGAGATTCATCTGAAATTAGTTTTCATACAAGATAGAAGGTAAGGCACAAGCAGAAATGTAGGAGTTCAAATTTTGAATTGATATCATAGACAGTACCTGACGCTGGGCTCCCAGCAGTTCTAATATTGGTATGGCCACTGGAGTAGGGGTAAAGTGTGGTACAGTTGGGCCTGTCTTTTCTGTGGCTGCTGATCTATCTGATTTAACAGGTATCACTACCTTTTCCAAATACCTAGTTTGTACTCCTTGAGGATCTACACTCACCCTCTTCCTTTTGGACATCTATTATGAAAGAACAACATTTGACTAGAAAAACATAATGTGACGACACATGGAGTAGGTACAGAAAATGGATAGGTATGGAATATACTCATATATGATGCTTAAACTAAGCAGATGGTGTAACAAAGTAGAAGTAATGCAAGAGGTCAGATGCAAAATATGTGTGACCAATACAACTTTGCAAAGTTAGAGCAAGCATCTTGATGGGTGAATAAGATAGGCCATCCTCCACCATGCCAAGTTTGTTAGCCAGTGGATCGTTTCGCAATATTCCTCTTGTGCGCCCATTGTCATATTCATTTTGATAATGTTCAATATCTGACATGCATGAAAACATAAAAACAAGTGATATTTTCTTTGTAATGCAAAAGTGATTCTAATCCAATACTGCCTCCCTGTAAACCCCTTTGTGCTATCTCTGCAATTCTTTTAAAAGATGCCATGCATGCTGTAATTTGTTGTGTGCATTAATATAATGTGGCCTACTACTCAAAATATGAGAGCTCTAGAAGTGATGACACTTCGGAGATGATAGCTTCAACATATAGTAAAGAAGAACAAGTCGACCTGACCTGACAGATTAAAAATATACTAAGGGAGAACAACTCGACCTGACCAGTCGACCGCAAGAGAAGAGTATCATCTTAAAGAAGAGCAGAAGAGCAAGCAGATTGAAGATATTACAAGTCTTTCAATACAGTGTCGGTTGGCCACCCATGATGAACCAGAGCGCACAGTGAAATACTATTCTTTCTGGTCTCTCCATATGTGGCTCACATGCATTTCGAAACTAAAGTAGGAATATTTAGCTAACCAATTAAACATCTCTCAGTTTTACTAATATTAGCAATAATATCAGATATGAATTTGTACAACTAAGCTTGTTTAGCTCGATGGGTGGAGCAGTGCTATTACGACACGAACCACGTAGGCTGATTGTGGTCATCATAAAATGGGGAAAAGATAAGCATGATGAGTACAGTGTTGACCATGGCAGTGGGATGGCAGATCTGAAGCTACAAACCGTGCAAAGGGTAGTTAGCAACCGATGTTTGCTTTGAAATAACAACTAAGATTTGCTATGGACAAGAAAGTACGGTCAACAAGTGACAAAGAAATGCAATTATGCTGTCTCTCTATATGTCATGACATGCATTTGGAAACTCAACTGGGACCTTTAGCTAACCAATTAAATGTGTCGGTTAACTAATACCAGTATCATATCACAATCATATTTGAACAACTAAGCTTTCGAATTCTGAGTGTTGTGTTGTTTAGCTTGAAGGGTGGAGTAATGCTAGTACGACAGAAAGCACCTATGCAGATCATAGTAGAGTAGATAAAAGGGGAAAACCCTAAGCATCAAGAGAAAAATCAGGTAGGTGGAACTAGTTGGACCAGTGGGTGGCGCACATGCTCTTCAAAACGAATATAGGAACATTAGGTGACCAATTAAATGTTCTCTGTTTTAGTGATGTGAGCATCGTATCAGATTCGTATTTCAACACGTAAGCTTTGGGTTGAGGTCTTGAGGGGCAGTGCTAGCATGACACGAAGCACCTACGATGATGGTAGTGAATATAAAGGGGGGAAACCATAAGCTTTATGAGTATAGTGGCCGTGCCATGGCGGATCTGAAGGTGCAAACCGGACAAAGCTACTTCGCAACCAATGTTTGCTTTCAACTAGCCACTACGATTTGGTATGGACAAGAAAAGTACAGTAAACAAATTACGATCTATTTTCTGGGTGAGATCAATAACTTAAGCACATATGGAAGAGTACCACCTCTCTTGCGACACCGTGTAGGCCTATGCTGATACGTTGAGGGTGCTGCGGGTGCGATGGCTGTCAGCGGCGGGGAAGAAGACTTTAGACGGCAGACGGACGGGTCGGGGGATATATCCTGTTGCCGTGGACGAGGCGGTCGTAGGAGCGGCAACGGCAAGGTGGACGACGGCGCCGATGAAGCGAGAGGAGGCGATGAAAGGATCCTGGTCCAGCGCCGTGGATGAGAGACGTCCATCTCTTGCAGTGGACGACGGGGTAGGGGTAGCGGCTCCGGCAAGGTGGAGGATGGGGTGGCGGACGGAGGAGGCTGGCCGCAGTGCGGAGGTTGTCGTGCCGCCGACGGTGTATGAATGGGGAAATGGAGGGGAGGGGGGATCTCAAACTTTGGGACGCGCTTCTCTGAAATGGGGGAAAGTTACGAACTTATCCCCCGTTTAAAATTTCGGACATCGCGTCGGTTGGGGATAGGACGGTAATCTCGCATCTCCCAAATATTTGCCGGTAACTATTTCGGGCGAGGAGAGGGTGTTTTGCCGCCCACGGTTGGCGCCCACGGTGTATGAACGGGGCTGACAGGTAGGGCGGTTGTGTCACGTCTGATGGAAGTTACACATCTGCCCCTATTTAAAATATTAGCCTACATCGATTTCGGACGAGGAGAGTTTGTTTTGCCGCCCACCGTGTATGAATGGGGAAATGGAGGAAGAGACACATGTCTTTCGGACGAGCTTGAATCAAATGTGTTTTGCCGCCCACGTTTGGCGCCCACCGTGTCTGAATGGGCTCAGAGGCCGTCGTGTCACGTCTGATTGAAGTTACTAGTCTACCCCTATCGACAGCAGTGTAAATCCGGTCGATAAGGATGTCAAGTGTCAGGGGTAGACAGTAATTTCCATCTCGCAAACACTTGCTTCGGGCAGCCCACAAATTATAGTGGGTGTTTAGCCGCTTCGTTCAAAACTTGGGAGAATTAGCATTCACGTTTGCCCTGGGACCTGGCAAACTAAATTCAAATCCAATTTGTATTCGATTACGAATATCCACAGATAATTATACGTTTTGTTATTTATTTCTTCAAAACCACAACAAAG
This sequence comes from Triticum aestivum, assembly GCF_018294505.1. Classification (NCBI taxonomy): domain Eukaryota; kingdom Viridiplantae; phylum Streptophyta; class Magnoliopsida; order Poales; family Poaceae; genus Triticum; species Triticum aestivum. The sequence continues at coordinate 310,138,890 of NC_057807.1, read as the reverse complement.
ATTTATTCCACCTTTATATATGATTATGATTTAGAAATGCCGTGATCTTCGAATTCAGTAGGTTGGATACACTCTGAGTCAAACAGTTATTTCATCCAATACAATATGCTCACACGAAAAACAGTTCACCTTATGTCAATCATACAAGTACTGAGGATTACCTCGCCTAAAAAATTCGGATCATTACAACACATGGACAACATAGGGGGTCTTGCAACATAATCCATTCAGAGACATGACACAACATGCAAGTACAATAATCTAATGACAATTTCAACTGGTATCTAAAGAAGAACCGGGATTACCTTGGGCTTCAGATAGCAGAAACAGCAGGACCTCCTCCGTCTTCAAATGCAACATTCTTACTTCCTCCAATTCTTGGGTTGCTTGCATAATGCGTGCCGCTAATTCCGTAATTTCCAGCCTCAAGATAAAGATTACCTCATTCATGGCAGCCACACCATCTCTTTCTGCCTCTAGTAGAGCCTCAAGCACTATAATATCTGTGCTCAGACTGCTCTCCGGCGGTGTTGCCTCTGAACTGCTACCATCTGGTAACATGGATGGCGCACTGCTTCCACAAATAGATTCTGGGGTTGTACATTGTGTCCTAGTGTGAACGGCATCCTGAAAGGTTTCCGCTGGACATAAGTAAGAGATAGTTATCGTATGATCCAGGCAGTAAGCTTACATGGTAAACGACGGACGAATTATTGCCGAGCATGGCAAACTATATTTAAATGGTTCGAAGCAGCATCAGCCGAAAAGAAATTAAAATGGTAAGATGAAACTAGGGATGTAAGTGGCAAATAAACGACATCCGCCAGTCCCATCTAGTTAGTTTTTGCTACCTCCCTAGTTCATTTTCCTCAAAAAACAAAAACTCTTTTGAACTATCATACCACTAGTGGACTTTAATCGGGATTAAACGGGACCCAGTTGACATCCCTAGTTGAAAGGGAGTGTACCACCGCTATATTTAAGTTGCCAAGGCATCTAAGCAGTTGAAATAATCTGAGAAAGCACTTAACAGTGTGGCCTCATATAAACTACGAAGACAGTCTTGTGATGAAGTTGAGAGGAAAAGTTAAGGACTCAAATGAAATAGGCATGCATTTCTTTACGATAGTACAGCAGGCACTGCTGACATATTGGCCAACTCAGGTATAGCGTAACAACAAACAAGCATTCGAATCAAGCAATACAGCAAAGCAGACAACTGAACTATTTGTAATTCGGTAGGATTACAGGTTGAGGGCACAAGCCAAGAAAGCAGCCCACTCGCATTACATTTCACATGTACTAAAACACACTGGCTTACCATATGTTGCTGTGAAGCCTCGCTGCTGTTGCAATGTTCTTTGAAGATATCGTCAGCATCCCGTGGTTGCAAATCTAGTTGTTGTAGTTTATTCTGCACCCTCTATTTAGGTAAAATTAATTTTAATCGCATGCACTGGTCCGAATTGATCATCAATGGTTCATCTAAACTAATGAAAGAAGGGTGTGTGCATACACGACAATATATCTGCTTCCCTCTATTTTTATGCTTGTTCGAGGTGCCAGCCCCAAAAGAACAAATATTTTGCTTGATGGGGTTGGCAGCTCCATAATTAATAGAAGCATCAAATTAGTCATGCAACTTGGGAAGATCAAGAACACACAAACAAGTAATGAACAGAGGCTCGGAGCAGTGATGTAATAGCTAGCATCAGAAAATGTAGGGTAAAACGAACAAAAAGCAGCGGAACCACATGCTAGTTTGCTGATGTGTAATTAAGCATAGAGAACATTAAGCAGTCTGATGGAACCAACAGGTGGCATCAGAACAAAACTAAAGCATATTAACTATATGTGCACTGGTATGTAATTTAGCACATGTAACATGTTCACTGCCAGAAGTATGGCCCTACAGGTGCAAGCAGAATAACGCGTCTCATGAAAAACTGAATGATGCCCTGAAGAAATTCAAAGGTGCGGTGCTTATGCTAGGAAAGTGAACGTAGGCGCCGGCCGTTGGATAATAGTACCTGATTCTCGCGGCGTATGGGTATCGTTGTCATACTTGATAGCTAAGGATCGTCGATGGTGCTCGTGTTGCGGTTGAGTTTGGGCCGGCTGTCGCCGTCGCTGAAGCGGCTCCGGTGCTACGGTTGCGGCGCCTGTCGACATACAAGAAAGCTCATCTGTGGTAAGTGAACAGTTGCACGATAAAGAGAAAAACCGAAGGAGTACAAATCGAAATAACCTGATGAGGCTGCGGCGTCGGTAAAGCAGGGCCGGTGGAGTTGAATATGGCGTCCGTGGAGCGGGTCCGGTGCAGTGGACGAAGGCTTCGGCGGGCGCGTTGTACAGTGCTTTCGGTGAGGCGGATCTGTTGCGGCGGACGAGGGCTTGTATGAAGGGCCAGCGAAGGGGCGGACGAGGGAGTCAGTGAAGGGCCTACGCTGTGGTGGACGAGGGCGCCGGTTAAGCAGATCCGGTGCGGTGGACCATGATGGCGGTCAAGGAGATCTGGAGCGGTGGACAAGCCAGTCGCTGAAGCGGCTCCGGTGAAGTGGTGAGTTGGCAGTTGGGGGTTCCAAGGTGCGGAAGGTAGATCCGGCGGGGTGTGAGGTCCACCGCTGCGGCGGAGGACTAGATTCGGCGGCTTGCCGTGGTTGGGGGGTCGGGGAGGGGAAGGGGAGGGGCTCTGGGGAAGAATGTTGGGGGCAAAGAGGGGAAAACAATGGAGTTACCAAAGCAGCCCTTTTCCGTTCATGTGGCAGGGGTAAAACAGGAATATCGCAGGGCTAAACTTTCGGGCGCGTGATATTTCGATGTGAGCGGGAAGTTTGAAAGCTTTTGGCGCCTAAAATTATAAGTATTCTGCTCTCGTACGGCCGACTATGATATCATGGCCGACAATTTGTTTGTTTTGCACGCAAAAAAATGTGCAAGTTTTGAAAATCAATGTCTCCAACTCGAAACTTAGATTGTCCATTCAATTCAAATATGGATCATTGAGCTACTACAAGCAAATACCATCATACGGTCCAATTCAAATGAAATTCCAAATGTGTTTATCCTAAATATGATGACAAAAGCAAAAATGTGTATGTGTATGAATAAAGTGGATGATTATAAAGTTTGAACATGCCCGTATGTGTATATCTCTAGGTTTGATATATGAATTTGAAATCACGAAATCCCGGCTTAAAAAATGTACCTCCGTTTAAATGAATTACAAAAGCTAATGATGGAGTCGAATTCCAAAATTCCAATCTTAGGTTTGTAATTCTGGTACATCAAGGTATATCACGCATGTTCAAAAGTATCGTTATCTCATAGTACAAACTGTGAAACAAATTGATCAACCATGAGTGCACAATATCTCAATTACGCTAAAGTCCCTCAAATATAGACACCTCACTCTTTATCTGAAGTCAACCCCCCCCCCACCACCACACACACACACACATAGAGAAGTCGTTCTCTCCCCCAAACACCAACACACGAGCACATTAACACCCCTCTCTCTTGTAAAGTCCGGACCCCAACATAGGTCTCTATCACTTTGTCTCTCGGGCATGCACACATCTCTTCCCTCACTCTCTAGGTCTCCCGCTATCTCTCTTACCCAAGCACACGCACTATGTAGAGTGTATATTTCCCATACACACAAAACGTCGCCCCCAAACGTCTATCTCCCTAGTTATGTGGTTCTCGCGCACTCACCTCACACACCACCCCCACTGCAAACAAGCACACTTTGTCTCCTTGTGCACCACTCTCCTCTTTCTATCTCTCCCACATGCGGACTCGCCCCAGCTCCTTCCCTGTATACATATATGTCGTGACTCTTTGCATAGCTCCCTAATGTATAATCGTTCTCGATTTCGCACATTGTTCTCTACACCATCTATTCTAGATCTCTCATGAAGTCCCTATCACACACACGATGACTCGCTTCCCTTGCGTCTCCGTTCATAGGCCAATTTCGGACAACATCAACATTGTCTCCCTATCTATATGCCATTTATGGACACAATCGACCCCTCTCGCCCTCTCTCTCTCTCCCCCCCTCTCTCTCTCCGTCGCTAGCTCTCTCTTTCTCTCGCTCTCACACCCCTCTCCCACACACACACTCGATGTCTCTTCCAAATAGTCTGCTCCCCCCGCCCGCACCCGTGCTATCTCGCTACTACACATGTCACACCATTCCCCCTTCCCTTATACTAGGTTTACATCATCAGTGGTCTCTCTACTCCACATACACTCTCTCCCTCTCACACACAAACGCGTGCACAAACACACACAGACACGCACAAACACCCATTTATCCGGATCCTCGTCTCTCCCCATGTCCGCATGTGTATCTCACACACTCACTCTCTAATTATGTATATGTGTCTCCACGTTACACAACACAAAGCCCCATGTACATGTCTCTCTCTATCCTCCACACACATAGACACAAAGAATCTGTTATCATTGCCTCAGTCTCTAACATATCACACACGCACACTGTCTCTCTCTCTCTCGCAAACACGCTCAACAAGGGTTTCCCCGTGAATAACTTACCGTCTATTCATCAACAGTCGTGGCAGTACGGCGAACACGAGACGTGAAAAAGAATAAATCTACACGTGCTTAGACCACCTAGTATGACTACTAGGACTAGAGCAAGCCAAAAAGCGCGCCGCCGTCACCCCCTCCTTGTCGGCGACGGGAAAATCTTTGTTTTACACAGTCGAGAAGTCATTGTGCTAAGGCCCCACATGCCGAGGCGTTGAATAGAATGTAGATGCTAGTTTACGGAAGCAAGTATCGATAATACGTTTGTATCTCCATACTTATATTTCTTCTCTTATAAAAAACCGAGTTGGTGATGATGGTACGTGTGCCATCTTGCAATATAGACCGTCCGATCTATATCTGACGGATGGAAATTAAACTAAAAGATACCCGCACCCCTCTCCACATTTGCAGACAAGGCCTTCCCTCGTTCATCCTTATCTCCAACAAACCTCATTGTTGAGCAATTAAGAAAGGAAGCCTCTGGAACAAACTGGCCTGGTGGCCGCTGCCGGCGTCGTCAATCCCCATGCCTCCGCTCAGTCCGACCACCAACCACCACCACACCCCACTCCTCTTCACCTTATCTCATATTTCTCGAGATATCATTAGTTTTTACACATGGGATTACTCCCGCAAGGGTCAATCACAACAAGTGTTTTATAAAAAAATGCATCTTGATGTTCCGTGCAATGCACGGATCTTGCTAGTACTCCTACACAAGACTAAGTTGGTGATGCTGGTGTGTCTGCCATCCGTCGTTTCTGACCATTAGATCTACATCTAACGATTGTGAGGTAAGTTGTTGCCTTTTCTCACCAACATCCCACTTGTCTACCAATTTGCAGAAAAACCCATAATTAGTATCTTAAAACCAACCACATCCCTCCCTGACCTCACCAAAACAGCCCAAGGAATATATTCTAATTGAAACATAATATATCTCTAGTGACATATGTATATCAAAATTAGAGTGTTTTGTACCAAGTTTGTGAATAAGTATTATTCTAATTATGATTCGTTGCAACGGACATGAACATTGCTAGTATTTCCAACCATGCATTTTTTCCTAGTATTCCATAGTTTCGAGTTTTCCATCAAGATATTAGTCACTCATGGTTGATATTTACTTTCAATCATGTACACATATGCACTATGTAACTAGCCTTGCTTATTGGCTTCCAAAGCTTAACTTTCACTCCTACTTACAATATGTAGAGTATTTAACAAAAAACTACCACTTTCAACCAGCCCTAGGAAGAATCTATTGTACAAAAAATAGCAAAAACATACCCAAAATTTCTTAATCCACGCCAAAAACTACTACCTAGTACTCCTACCGATTAGGTTCGTTTAAACCCATTTATGACAGGGTTGGCCCACACGTCCGTGCTGACGAGGCAGCTTAAACCAACACATTTTGTTTGACCGTTGACACGAGGGACCCACATCTGACCTTCTATCCTGTTATTCCCCCTCAAATCATTATTTTTCCTGAACATTACTTCAAACAGTACTGATGCGTGTTCGTCGGTGGCGCCGGTGATGAGCGAGTTGGCCGCCGCTCCGCCGGACGGGCCGGACGCCGCGCTGGCCTCCGCACGGGTTGGCAGGCTGGCCCGAGCGTGACTCACGAGCGAGCAAGCCGCCGCGCTGGCCTTCGCTCGAGCCAGATGGCTGGCCTTAGCGCGGCGCGCGCGAGCAAGCCGCCGCGCTGCCGTGCCAATCTAGCTAGCAAACCTTGCAGACAAGCAGCTGGACGGAGCTATCTTGGCTAGCTAGCGGCCGCGAGCGCCGGACGGAGCTGGCATCCGGGCTGCCGCAACATGGGCTCCGCACCGCCGGCGGTTTTGACCTCGCCTTCTGCCGGCGGTGGTAGCTGCGTCCCATGGCCGAGGATGACTAGGTGGACGGGCCGGAGGTAGGAGGTCACTCGAGGATTTTTGTTGGTAAGAGCATGTACAATGGTTGATAAGGTAGTCTTATCTTAAGTCTGCCACGTATGCAAGTGGTAGTAGTTTCTTGGCATTTTAGTGGTTTCTTGCATTATTAGGGGTTTCTTGTAAGGAACAATGTACGTACTACTAGCGACAAAAGGCGATTCTAGGTTGCGTTGTACTCCAACGAGTACTACTAGTGGTCGCGGGAGTGTATACCTCGTTTTGTGGGTTCGATCCCGGCCGAACGCACGGCGGCCTTTTTTTAAAAATAGTACTACTACACTTTGCTGCGAGCCAATATTTTACACGGGTAGTTTGAGTTTTGAAGTCAAACGGACGTGCGGCCCCACAATCTGGGTGCACTGGACAGCCTAGCCACGTGAACGGGTTTTCCTTCCCAGCATCCCGTGGCTCGCGTGCTCGCCCTAGCCGCACCTCGCTTGCAGCTTCCTCATCAGCTAGTAGCATATTTAAACTAGCGCCTCCCAATTAAGCCCGAGGAGCCGGAAAAGCCTGGCGGGGCATTGGGAACTGTGCAATATGGCTCTGTACGTAAAGTGCTCTACTACTACTCTGTAGCTTGTGGCGTTGCACGCATGGACTTCACTCCATTATCGGCTCTACTATAAAAGAAATTCCTCTTGACGTGTTTTTTTAAACGGAGGCAAAAGCTTTGCTTCATCTCATTCATAAAGAAGGAACTACTAACAAAGTTCGACGAGATCCATTACACCTCCACAAATGGAAGCGAAAAGCCTAGTCTCGCTGTATCAAATAACTCAAATGTTCTGCCCCCGCAGTAACCGTCGCTGATAAACAGGCTGCTAGTGTGTGCGTGAGAGGAGCGGCTGAGTAGGCCAGCTACGTGAGAGGAGCGGCTGAATAGAGCACCGAGAGTACCCACTAGGCCACTACGCAGGTGTACTTCCCTGCATTGATAGTACAGCGATGGTTCTAGAGAACAGTAGTACCCTCCACTTCCAACTGTAGCTCCTTGGCCCTGAGATTCAAGAGTTCAAAACTGGTGCACTATACTAGACTAGACTAGAAGTACAGTACATCGCACTACTAGTTGAGAAAAGTAGTACTAGTACTGCTACAGTACGAGTACGTACTCCTCCGTCACATAATGTAAGACGTTTTTTGACACTAGTTGGCGTGTACAAAAAATGGCAAAAACATACCCAAAATTTCTTAATCCACGCCAAAAACTACTACCTAGTGCCAAAAATTTCTTACTAGTGCTATTATTTACAGTATAATGCAATCCCATAACGTTCCATAATGCTAGTACTAGTAGTAAATAATAGCCTCACCCCTTCGCTGAGGAACGATCTACAGTTGGAAGGGACGAGGCCCTGCGGTTACTACGCTCTTATCTCCTCCTCGCCAGTTCCCCTCCCCCCGAAGAGAAGGCAGTTCGTCGCTGCTCCCATGGATTCGCCAGGCGGTTCTCCTCCTCGTCGGGGCTGGGAGACCTTGGACGACGATCCTCTGGGAGAAATCGCACGCCGCTCCGACGTCCTCACCGCCGCAAGACTCGGTGCTTCCTGCACCAACTTTTTCAAGACGCTGCTTAAACAGGCTTGGGAAAAGGCCATGCTTGTTGGTCTTCCATGCGTCCTCGAGGAGAAGGTTCTTCTATGGGACAATCCTTCGAACAGTCCACCGCTCCCTGGCCATGGTTGCACGTTGACTCCGCTAGAGTTGCCGACGTTGAGAGGTAGTCGGATTTTGTCCGATGAGCAGGTCAGTAATGGAGTTTGATCATGTAGTACTTAGTTATTCCATTTCCATCCCGTAATTTCTCCGCTGCCCACCGTCTTATATATAGGTCTGGGTCGGTGCCAACGAAGATTGGCTTGCATACCTCCGGCCGGATACCACCATCATTTTGCACAACATCCACAGCAGTGCGGCCGTTCCGGTAGACCCCTTCTCCACCATTGGGATCGGCCTTCCGGACTGGCTGGGCTTGAATACGTATGATGATGCCTACATGAGATTGAAGAAGATAGCAATTGCGGACCCGCCGACAAAGCGACGCGGCTACGACGATTACTATCTCATCGCGGTGTTCGACATAAGGATTGCCATCAATGCAAGAGGCAGTAACGGCAGAGGCTGGCGCATGTTGGCGGCGGCAGATTTGTACCCCTACACGTTCGAAGACGCCGTGCGCCATCTAGGCCGCATCTTCGCGGTGACAAGCCAGGGGACTTGTTTCATCTGGTTGCCATCCTACGGTACGGGAGATTACAAACGGAATGCACAAACCATCATTTGCATCCCTAACGGTACTCCATTATTTTGCAGGGACCAGTCATCCCCCGATCAAAATAAGATCGCCGATCCTGGATGTGCATTTGCATCCGCGATTCGGTCTAACCTGGAACCTTGTAGCTGACTTTGGCATATTGGGATCAACTATCTTAGCAGTCGTTACCCATGGTACCACTGATGTGCAACATGGTCACACAATCTACCACGATCGGACCGTCACCATCTACCCAGGTATTCCATTTTTTAACCCTCTCGCCTTCTCTTTCATTGTTGTACTAGTAGTATACTTAGTAGTACTAGTAGGAGTACTTTTTACCTTGGAGGACGCGTATAGCTAGCTAGGCCCTTGAAGACTTGAACCCACTAGCTGCCACCATTTTTGTTTTTCCATGTCTTACTATCTCATCCATGTAGCCAAGAGTGGCTATATATAATAAGCCGGTTATTTTACTTCCTCTATACCGGAGTAGTACTATTTGCTGCACAGTATTACTGACCGCCATATTTGAGCACAACATTATTATGCATGGACCTTGACTATGTACGTCACCATGTGTCCAGATCTGGGATGCCGCGTGTACCAGATGAACGGCGCCGAGTTCGACCCCCGTGATGCTACGTGGGTGCCGAGGAACACTCTTGGAGAGTACTCGCTTTTCATCGGGGACAGCTACCCCATTGTGAAGCGGATGCCACCTTCCGTGCACGACACGGAAGGCCTGCCGTTCATGAAGCATGGTTGTGTCTTCAGTGCGCACCGCCGGATGAACGACATGCTGGGACACGCTATCCCTGATTTATGCCGCTTCAGCTTGGATGAGTCTCCATCGTGTGGAACCGGACTAGAAAGCTGCGACAATGATTCCCGTTGCCCACCGCTATGGATCGTGCCATCCATGAAGAACACCTGGGACTGGAACCTGGAGGAGGACATGTAGCCCATCTATAACGTGTAAGTGGAGTACGGTAATTGTGAACGGTAGCGCTGTGAATATATGTAGACTAGTCGTGCACAAATTTATCACATGAATTGGAGATGAACTTGTGTGGCATACTGGCATTTATCCTTTAGAATTTATTACTAGTAAATGTGTTATGTGTACGTGCAACTTGTGTGGTTGTTGCACGGGCTCCAACACGCTCTTTGAGAAAAAAAGGTGGCACAGCTTTGGATATACGTGAGGTGGCGGCATCATACAGTAGCATCGTTCGCTATAGTCGTAGTACACTCCTACTAGGACGACAACTCCTATAAAAGCTTGCGCTTGGCTCTTTGCCTCTTCGGGAGATTCAACAGTGCGTACTCGTGTGAACCTTGCACTTGGCTCTTCGCCGCTTCCGAAGGTCCAACAATGATAATACTACAGTACAATATGCTTCTGGCAATCTGACACCGATTGAACTGCTGCACGTCCACCGCGAGGGCGAGGGCGAGGGCGAGGGAGAGGGAGAGGGCGCTGTAGTCAAAACCCTCTCCTCGTCCTGTGAACCACCGTGCGTGTGGGCGAGGGAGAGGCGTAGTAAGAAAGCTTCTCCTCGTTCGGAGAGTTGAGGGACACATCAAAGCGGTACTAGTACTAGTAGTAGTCCATACTGCATCCTTTCCGATTAATATGGCTTAATTTGAAACAAGAAAAATACACTGGCTGTCAACGTATGTAACAATACGCTCTTTACGGTCACTATATATAGTTTTGCGGCAATTATACGATCACTAGCTCATCGTAGAGCACCGTATTGCACCCTACTGACCGGCCACATAGTCGATGTGGCACTTTGTTGACTGGTTAAATTGTCACCTGGTTTTTGGGTCCCACCTGCTAGTTGGCAGAGCAAAGAAATCAGTTAAACAAAACTTTACGCAGGCGCTCCACGAGTCCAACCCTTGCGTGCGAACCGCCCTGGCTGTGTATGTGAGTGCATGCACGTGTCCTCCCTCGGTCTTCCAACAAAGAGTGTACATCGGCTATAAAACAAAGAGTGTAGTACATGATGTACATCTACACTTCCAATGCATTTAGCCTTTAATCTAAATCGATATTGATTGACTAATGCACCAACTTGTGCTGTAGGTATAGGCTACATGTCTATCCTTAATTACAGCATGCAACGGCCTTCATTTAATCTTCTTCTCTCAATGGTCGCATGCACACATAAGTCTGCTACTTTTGGGCGTTAATTATGCCCTGGTCAATGTGTAAATCTCTAAATGTACAGTCTTTCACGGACGTAGGGAGTAGGTTGAGCACTTGAGCGTGAGCGTGTGTGTTGCGTCGTGTGCTGTGTGCCGCATGGGTGCGTGAGTGTTGCGTGCGTCCATGTGTACGTGTGAGTGTTGCATGTTGCATGCATGCATGCATGGGGCTTACTCCCTCCCATTGACATGTTCATATTTCAAGCTTCCTCTGTTCCCTCCATATGGTGATACTCCCTCTGTTCCCAAATAGTCGGAGTAAAAGCCTCCCTCTGTTCCCAAATACGGAGTATTTGTCTTTCTACAGATTTCAACAAGTGACTAGGTACGGAGCAAAAGAGTGAAGTGAGCGTAGAGGCATAGGGATACTGTAGAAAGGAAGTCCTCGCGATCCATTATTCCCCATCTCGGTCAGAGAGAACTATTCAACTAGTCTTCGCAGTGAAGTGACAATACATGCTGCAGCAGATGGGACACGTAATTAATAAGCTGAACCAGCGTGTTGGTGTTACTAAATCAGCCTTACCCAGTACTGCCATCATGTTTGCCAGTAGAGCACGCTTCCGCAAATACGCCTATGCACCTTTGTCCTCCATTAACTGACATATGGGCCCTCTTGTGGTAGACCCACATGTCATCGGTGTAACTATTTACACTCCGAAGGATGGTATATCCTGGTAGTAGTACTAGTAGAATTGAGATTTAATGCACTTTCTTCCCCGTCTTCCACTCTTCTTCCTCCTCTCTTCTTCTTCCTCCTCTCTTCCCCATCGTCGGCCGCACACCATTTACCCCCGCTCACTACTCGCCTGCCCGCGCCATCTTCCTTCATAGCTCACGCGTACCATACCCCCCTGGTCACCTCTCGGTCACACGAGGAGAAGCTTCTTCGCTCGCCCGCCCAAATCCACTGCCCCGCTGGCTCGCAGGCACCGAAAACCCCAATGGCAGAACCGACTGACACGCAGAGCCGCGATTGGAATTCCCTCCCCGATGTTCTCTTGGAGCAGATCTGTAGTCGTATGGACCTACTCAGCACCATCCGTCTGGCCGCATGCTCGGTGTCTTTGCACCGTCTACTCGTCTGCAACCGGCCGGCTCTTTTCAAGACACCCTGCTTGCTGATGCCCGATCCTCACAGGTGGCCCAGACACCGACTTGACGATCCTATGGAGGTTGCTGTGGTGCCCCTTGACATGCTACCACTACCCGTCCACGTGTCCTTCATGCGCGGCCACTACTGGGCGGGCATGAAGGCCAACTGGATTGTCCTCATCCACCACACCGGTAGTCCGTGGCGTCTCGTGGATATCTACACCCAGCGAGAGATCACCCTTCCATCGTTGGATACCGCCGCCATCGAGCCTCGCGGCCCGCCGGACACTCCTGCCTACTATGCACGAGACATGTCAAGCTTTTGGCTCGACCTCTGTTTGCAGAAAGTTATAATCTACGAAGTGCCCACACCATCAAAAGACTACATGGATTACAAACTCATTGCCTTGTTCAATGTGGGATTAGTGTATCTGGAATCCAATCACCGTACATGGTAATGGCTCATCATCAATCCTGTTGAGGCAACATTTCTGTCTGATGCTATAGTGCACGATGGCATCGTTTACGCGGTCGACGCACAAATTGACTGCCTATACTGGTGGAATCTATCGTCGTGTAATTGTTCTATCTCATCTCATCTTTACCTTATGAATACGACTGCCTGTTCATTTGTTACAAATTTAGAATGCATAGCATGTCTATAACCACATCATTGCTATATGTTCCTCTCATTTCCTAGATTTTTATGACCACACATGTTATTGTTAGAGTTGATATGAGAACAATTGGCATCTAATGATTGTTAGAATACATATTATGAGCATAACATCATGATTGCTATATGTTACTCTCGTTTACAAGATTTTTATAACAACGCATGTTATTGCTTAGAGTTGATATGAGAACAGTAGTAGTAAGTGCTATGGTAGAATATGAGTAGGCGCTGTCATAGCTGTTTTCCTCTCATTGTTACATGATGTTTGAACCATGACATATTGCTAGAATATGAAAGCCATTGGCTTATTTTTTTAACTTGGGGTATGATTATGACCACGGCATTGCAATTCTCTGTCTATGATATGTGTCACTGTTATAATAATCTTAATTCCACACATACTCTGAACATGATTGTTTATTTTTGTCCTTTTGGTCTCCAATTTGAATTGTTGTAGCAGACGCAAATGCACCGGCCTTCATGATTCCAGGACTTGGAATCATACCAGCTGATGGGTGGTGGTTTATCGCTCGTTCAGCTGACGGCGGTCATTTGATGCTCATTTGCACGTACCAAATTGACCAAACCATTACATCAAACCACATGCAGTACAATGCATGGGGCGTTCGTGACATTGATGGCTATGGCTGCTTCGTGTTCGAGAAAGATCCCAGCTCCGTTGGGCCAGGCATATTCAACTGGAGGCGGGTTTACAGCCTCGACAACCACTCCTTGTTCCTCGGGCTCAATTATCTGATCATCCAACCAATCATCGATCATATCACCGGCGATGATTATTGTGCTATGCAACTTCCATTCGTGAGGGGGGGCTGTGTTTACACATCATACCATGGGTTTCATGAATCACCATATCCAGAGATTGGTCGACACAGCTTCTTGCCAGATAATCTTCAGTGTGTGAAAGGCATCAAGCTTCCATGCGATGGATGGCTTTTGCAAACCCGACATGCGGTAATGTGGTTCATGCCAACAGCAAATATGCACAACTTGATTCGTGCTGATATCTAGGCTGAGCCATGTATTCTGCTGCTGTAGCACGACCCTCTTTTGTTGGATATTATATACTATTGTTTGTTTGAAGCACTCCTCTGGTTTCAAGGATAGATACCTTCCTGGGATCAAGTGCATCCTAAATCACATGCGTAGGATGTACTGATAATGATGATGGAGATGCTGTGCAGAAGCCACACACACACACACACAGTAGCAGTACTTGTTAGTTAAACCTATGTATAAATTGTGACACTAAATACGACTAGTAAGTAGTACAGTAGTAGTACTAGTATACGTCGGTCAAATTATTCATCATGTCCACACATTGAATCGACGTGACAACACGCTGCGCGTGAGGTGACACAAGAATCCCAGCGGCGTGTTCGGGTATTCTGGACTTCAGATTTGGAGTACCACTAAACTGTCAAAATCTTTCATCATTCACTTAAAATAGTCAATTGATCATACATTGAGTACCATATAACTGGAATTACCGATGCAAGTTGAAGAAGGATTGGCCGGTGCTGCCGGCTGGCGTCAAGTTCGATCCCACGGATCAGGAGCTGATCGAGCACCTTGAGGCCAAAGTGAGTGCTGACAGCGCGAGATTTCAGTCTCTCATCGATTTGTTCATACCAACCATCGACAGCGAGCACAACATATGCTATACCCAACCTGAGAAAATTCCAGGTAAGACACCGATCGGCCGTCTACTTGCACAAACATATTCCTTTGTTTATAGCTCTATTTTTCTTTTTAGACGCAGACCTGGTGAAGCAATTACAATTTGACAGTTAATAAAAAGTGAAACAAGTGACTGCAACATGCCAAAGATGTTATGAAAATGCCAACTAGGTACACTAAAACCTGTATTCCACAATACTGCAGGTATCACACTGAGTGGCCTAAGGAAGCATTTCTTCCAGCGCAATTCCAGGGCGTTCAAAAGGGGCACGTGGACGCGTCGCAAGATACAGTCGGAGTGCGGCATGCACGCGATGTGGCACAAGACCGGCAATACCTTGCCGGTGATGGTCAACGGCCGGCAGACGGGCAGCAAAAAAGGTTCTGGTGCTGCACACCAACAAGAACTTCGACCAGCAGAGGACCAACTGGGTGATGCACCAGTACCACCTCGGGGACCTGGAGCAAGAGAAGGAGCGGGAGCTGGTCCTCTGCAAGATTTTCTACCAGACGAACACTAGGGCCAGGAGTAAAAAGATTATAAGTTAGTTTGGTATTGGTAGTTGTACTACCTTGTCGTCCGCAAGTTGGTATTGTTGTTAACGATCTTTTGGTATGAACTTGCATTTGCTTCCAACCATCATGCCGAGGGTCGACGTGGATATAAAGCTGAATCATTTGTTTCGAAACGAATTTTCAGGCACCTGATTTTTATTTGATGGGTAGCATAAGCACCCGCCGTTCGAATTCCCAGTTCTCCAATTTTTTCGAAACAAGTGCATGCACTTATTATCACGATAAAAAACAATATCCGTGCTGCATCCCAGTTATCAGTCTGTACTTGCAGAATTCTCTCGTTTATTGAGCACGTATATTGTTTTTTCAGGTCGAGCAAGTTTCAACGGGGCTGTAGACTGCCCAGGGTTGGTTTTGTTTTTAACAGGCCCAGTCCATGACGACAACGGGGCACAAAGATCCAGCAGGTATCTACTGGCCTCTGGCCCGCCAGCTTTAGTTATATTTTGACTTACAACATCCGCAGGTAGTTTTTTTACCGAATCAAACACACAGCCCAGTTCTATTTTCCTCTTGAAATGCATGTCCTACATCCGTTTTCTAATCTCTACCTATAGTTTTAGTAGTTCATATACACGTATCATTATATTGAAAACAAATAGAATTCCCTTTTCATATTTACATCCTTATTTTTGTTGTTTTTCCCACCTAGCGCTGATTTTTTTACCACTGGTTTTCTCTTAAACCAACTCAATTGTCCCACGTCTTATGTGCTTACAAAAACAAAACTATTTTTTTGGCAAATCAATAAGTTCTTAAAAAAATGTTTATCATTTCGGGATTACAACAGTTCGGGCTCCACCAAAATATGCAAAATAAGGTTGAACTTTTTGACCGTGGTCCTGGGCAGAAAATGGGCTGTAATAAATTACTTAAGAATTAGCAAATGGGCTGCAAATTATAAAAAATAGCAAATGGGCTTTATGTTGTCTGCCACAGATTTGGAGGCTGACTTGTGGGCCTACTAAGTTCATGCATACACAAGGTTTCTCAAAAAAGAAACTTAGTCAACAATCGACTCTACCAGTTTCAGACCGTTAGATGTCAATCTAACAGCAATCATGCTTCTTCAGTCTCTGATCTTCCTGCCCCAGCCGCCCAAACCAGCGCCATCGGAACCGCCTGCTCCCGCCTCCTGTGGCCGGCAGTGCCACCGGGCAGGCCTCACGGCCCCATCATACTCGCATCCCTGGCCTGTCTATCCCTCTACTCACCCACACCTCCTGTTATTTTCCGGCGACGGCTACCGAACCAGTCAACCCTCGTACTCTCCACCGCGTGGGAAGCCACTTCCGTGTCTTCCCCGGCTCCATGTCGTTCCCTTCATAGGCCTCGCTGTCATCCACCGCCCTGGTGCTCTCGGCACGGCATGGTCAACGATGTCCATCCAACGGCCATAGTGCTTCTTCAACCTCTGGTCTTCTTGCCCCAGCCGCCCAAAGCAGCGCCGGTCGTGCCGCATGCTCCTGCCTCCCGTGGACGGTTGTGCTGTCACGGAGGCCTCACCATCCCATACTACTCCCATCGCTGGCAGGCCATCCCTCCACTCACCCACTCCTCCTGTTATTCTGCGGCGACGACAGCCTCACACCGCAGCCAAACCAGTGAACCCTCGTACTCCTCTCTGCGTGGGCATCCACTGCCGCGTGTTCCCTGGCTCCGTGTCGTCCCCTTCCTAGGCCTCGCTGCCGCACACCGCCATGGTGCTCTCGACGCGGCATGGTCAATGTGGTCAACGACCGACTTCCATCGGAAGAGTACTATACGTGGAGAGGCTGATAGCTGGGTCCACGGCAGCCGCAAGGAAGTGCCTCCTTATTACGCGCAAAATAATTATTCCTCCACCTGGTAGCAGGGACCCACCGGACGGGCCACTAGTATTTCGCAGAAAAAATGTTTCCCCCCTGAATGCTAGGACCCACCGGAAGGGCCACCGTATTTCGTGAAAAAAACATTTGCCCCTGACTGCTGGGACCCACCGGACGGACCACCGTATTTCACGAAAAAATGTTTCCCCCGCTGTCAGCTCGGGCCCACTGGAAGTGCCTCCTTATTACGCACAGAAAAAATGAATACTCCCCCTGCTAGCTAGGACCCACCATGGTGGGAGGCTGACTTGCGGGCCTACTAAGTTGACGGGGACGGAGGGATTTGTCAACTTAGTCAATATGAACGATTCTAGCTCCAGTGACCGTACGATGTCCATCCAACGGCCGTCGTGCTTCTTCAATCTCTGCTCTTCCTGCTCCAGCCGCTCAAACAAGTGCCGGCGGGACTGCCTGCTCCCTCCTCCTCGTGGCCGGCTGTGCTGCCGCGCAGGCCTCATCGCCCCACCGTACTCCCATCGCTGGCCTAGCCATCCCTCTACTCACCCACACCTACTGTTATTCTCCGGCGAGGGCAGACGAAACAGTAAACCCTCGTACAGTCGTACTCCCCTCTGCATGGGAAACAACTGCCGAGTCTTCCCTGCCTCTGTGTCGTTCCCTTCCTAGGCCTCGCCGTCGTCCACCGCCCTGGTGCTCTCGGCACGGCCTGGTTTACGTGGTAAACAACCGACATGCATCTGAAGTGGACTGTACGTGGAGAGGCTGACAGCTGGGTCCACAGCCGCACACAAGGAAATGCCTCCTTATTACGCGCAAAATAATGATTCCTCCACCTGACATCGGGGACCCACCAAAAGGGCCTCTGTATTTCATGAAAAAAACGTTACCGCCGCTGACAGCTCGGACCCACCAGCTATATCTTCGCATGCAAGGAAGTGCCTCCTTATTACGCATAGAAAAAATGAATACTCCCCTGTTAGCTGGGACCCAGTATAGTGGCAGGATGACTTGTGGGCCTACTAAGTTGACGGGGACGGAGGGCTTTGTCAACTTAGTCAATATGAATGATTCTAGCTCCAGTGACCGTACGATGTCCATCCAATGGCCGTAGTGCTTCTTCAACCTCTGGTCTTCTTGCTCCAGCTGCCCAAACCAGCGCCGATCGTGCCTCGTGCTCCTGCCTCCCGTGGCCGGCTGCGATGCGGCGGAGGCCTCACCGCCCCTAGTACTCCCACCGCTGGCTAGGCCATTCCTCTACTCACCCACACCCCCTGTTATTCTGCGGCAACGACATCCTCACACCGCAGCAAACCAGTGAACCCTCGTACTCCTCTACGCGTGGGCATCCACTGCCGCGTCTTCCCCGGCTCCGCGTCGTCCCCTTCCTAGGCCTCGTCGTCGTCCACCGCCCTGGTGCTCTTTGCATAGTGTGGTCAACGTGGTGAAGGAACGGCTTCCATCGGACGTGGACTGTACGTGGAGAGGCTGACAGCTGGGTCCACGGCCGCAGCAAGGAAGTGCCTCCTTATTACGTGCAAAATAATTATTCCTCCACCTGACACAGGACCCACCGGACGGGCCACCGTATTTCACGAAAAAAACGTTTCCCCCCGACTGCTGGGACCCACCAACTACATCTTCGCACGCAAGGAAGTGCGTCCGGGCAAAAAAAAGATTCGCCTCCCCTGACTGCTGGGACCCACCAGCTACATCTTCGCAGGCAAGGAAGTGCCTGACAGTCGGGACCCACCTGGTCGAAGCGTACGTAGCGTTATCATTCTGGTCGTGAACGTGTACGTACATATATACTGCAGGATGTAGAGGCGCGCACGTGTCATAGTAGAGGCGTGCACGTAACATGTACACGTACGTACAGCGGCCAGATTGCTAGAAAGAAAATACGCCCACGTATGTGTACATACGGGCGGGGTCTCAAACGCCTACTTGCGCATACGTACGGCCAGGGCTCGTGTACATGGCTGGGTGGGAACCGAGAAATAGAGTCGTCGTCGTGTTCATGGGGAGGCAACGGAATGTGTTATGTTCATGGGGAGGCAACGGAATGCGTCGTGTTCATCGGGAGGCAACTGAACGCGTGGGAGCCAACCAGCTGGGTCGGAATGGAATGCATGGTCGTGTTCACCGGGAGGGCTTGGACGGAACAAGCGATGGAAACGAGGCCTGGCGTACCCCAGAACGGAGGAAACGGTCCTCCTACATTCGGAAAGATTCCTGTTGATCGGGAGGGGTGTGGCGTATAGCAAAACGGAGGAAACGGGCCTCCTACGGTTGAAACGGGGTCCTGTTGATCGGGAGGGGTGTGGCGTACCGCAAAACGGACCTCCTACGATCAAAACGGGGGTCCTGTTGATCGGGAGGGATGTGGCGTACCGCAAAACGGACGAAACGGACCTCCTACGATCGAAATGGGGGTCCTATTCATCGGGAGGGGTGCGGCGTACCACAAAACGGGACTCCACGGGATACTGTTCATCTCCACCGTCGACCTCCATAGCCTCCACGGGCTACCGTCGACCTCCTCCAGCCTCCACGGGCTCCTGTTCATCCAGCCTCCACCGCGCGCTACTCCACCGGCTACTGTTCAACCACCCCTCCACTGTCTACTGTTCATCCAGCCCTCCACACCATGGGGTCCTATTCAACCACCCCTCCACAGGCACCCCTCCATCATCTACTATTCATCCAGCCCTCCACACCACGGGGTCCTGTTCAACCACCCCTCCACGGGCACCCCTTCACGATCTACTGTTCATCCAGCCCTCCATGCCACGGGGTCTTGTTCATCCAGATGCAATGCCACCGCTCACTGTTCATCCAACCCCCCCGGCAACGTTCACTGTTCATCCAATCGATCGGCTTCAGTTAGCAGCAGTAGCGAAGGAATCGCTCGATCGGGTTCAGTTAACAGCCATCGATTGATCGCTCGGGTTCAGTAACACGTAGCCTGCAGTGCAACCGCTCGGGTTCAGTTAGAGCCCAACACTCGCTCGGGTTCAGTTAGAGCCAACGCCTCGCACACACGCACGTACGTGTACAAGAGAAACACGCATCGCTCGGCCCCCGACCTCCCACCGTAACCGGGAACTCCCCGAAATTTTCCTCCCCCTCGCTTCTACCATGATTTTTTTCCATCATGGACGGCCCAAAGAATGTCATGCAGCTGCGTCTCCGGCCCGCCCAGGACGAAAATCCTATTTTCTATCATGATTTTTGTCATAGAAGTAGGAGCCCACCATATCTATGATGATACCGGGTTTGTCACAATTATCGTCATAGAAGTGTCATATGTATGACAGAAAAAAAATTCGTTCGGCCCAAAATGTCATGGATGTGTCTTTTTTTTGTAGTGCTTGCAACAAGATAGCATTTCACAATTCACATATATAATGTCTTGCAACAAGATGGCATTGCATAATACACATATATGGTAATTAGACACTAAATAGGTGGCATTCACACAAAGCATGTCTAAACTAAGCAAATGTCATAGCAATCCAAGATACCATACGCACGATATGAGCAATATAACCTTGCCAAGTTAGAGCATGCACCTCGGGGGGGGGGGGGAATAGGACTGGTCATCTGTCTCTGAATCCTCCTCTAAGGAGCTATCCGTAACCAGTAAGACATGCGCTTCGTCAGATAGCATTGTCTGCTCTGAAGACCTTGTTTCCACTCCAGATTTTCCCATGTCCATGCCGAATGGCTGATGCATAGGAAGAGTAATTGAATGTACTAAAATTGTTGACAAATTTAACACATAATAAAAAATGATGGCATGATATAATTCACATATAAGATGACGTGCTAACCAGGGTGGCATTGAAAAATTCACATCTATGATGCCTAGTTAACAAGATGGCATTGCATGATAAAGAAACTAAATAGATGGCATTGACACAAAGGATGTCTAAACTAAGCAGATGACATCTTTGATGTATACAGTAAGCAATGCAAGGCACGATATGCATGATATTACCAACATCAGCATGCCAAGTTAGAGCGAAGACCTCAGGGGGTAAATAGGAGTGGTCTTCTCCTTCTGAATCCCCCTCAAAACAGTTATCTTCCTCTTGATTACGATCCAAAATGGGTGGAGGGGGGCTGCCTTTGCGCCCACCATGGAGCAACATCTGCATGAAATTTTATTGCCACGCAAGGCTCGTCTCTTTTGCTCTACATGTTCAGTCCCATTGTGTACAATAACTGACATGCATAGGAATAAAACATAGTGAGATTATGTAAGGAGTGCGTGCACAAATCCAGAGTGATGGTAGAAAACTATGGATAGACCCAAAACAAATGATAGCAGACAGATAATAGCTTTAGTTAAAAAATACAAATAATGGCTCCTTTAATGTTTGTTTGCACACAAGATGAAACTCATAGTAGACACCCAAGATTAACCAGATAGTACTGATTGCTGCCCCAATATGTACCCCACAACCATTTAAAAACTCAAGTTTCAGCATTAGTTTTGACCTGACTCAGAGTCTAATAGTTGAACACGATGATAAATTAGCATGTCATCATATTAAGTGATGCATAACGTAAGCAGACACGGAAGAGTGCGACCTCTCTTGCAGACCCGTGAAGTCCTCAAGCTCATTTCCTCAGTTGATGATGGTAATGCAGTTGTCGTGGTTGCCGGCGGCGGGGAAGAAGATCTGTGGCGGCAAAAGACAGTCTGGAGAGCGAATCCCTGCTGTGGTGAATCCTTCCATCGTTGGAGCAGCTGAGATGGGGTGGAACACAGCACCGCAGGAGCAGGACAAACCACACAAGGTTTTCTTTGACACATATCTATAACAGAAGTAATTGTGTAAGGGCTTGTTTGAATTTGAGGATTCTAACAATGCATGGATAGGAAATAGACATGAATAGGATAGGAATGCACGTGCAAAACAGAGAATTTAAAAACATAGGATTTCTGCCAATCTGGGTGTTTGATTCACAAGAATGGGAAAATCACAGGATGCAAAGAAGCATGGTGAGATTAAGTCAAACCACAAGAAAATGTACGGTTATAATGCTATTATGCTACTATCTCTTAGTCTTGTGCTTCATAAATAGGAATTTGAAAAGGAGGACAAGTGGAAATTAAAATTCCTACGTTTTTCCTTTCAAGGAGACACTAAAGGAACAAATCCTACAGTTTTCCTTTGCTCCATTCCTTTGAACCAAATTAATGAATATTAGTACCATAGGGAACTCTCCAATTCCTATGTTTTTCCTTCACTTTACCTTTCAAGCACTAGCGATTCTAGTAGGCAGGCTTGAGCAAGGAAAAGCCTACACTAAAGAAATGTTTTTGTGCTACTTCTATTACTTTGGACCCAGGCCACTGCCCTACTAGCTCAACTCCCAGGCCCATCGACAAATGCACAGCTCAAACTCGCAGAGATAAATAATGATGGCGTTCAAGAGAGTCCATCACGGATAGCTAAGTTGCCTGGTACCTTACAACTTGTCATATAGTAGGATAAAATAATCGTATTTCACGTTACTGCGTGTGCTCAGTGGACAATATATATAGCATGTAGATTAAAAAAGAGATGCAGCAAGTGTACAACCTCTTTGGCAAAGCCATGTCGATCTCAGCTTGATTGGGTTGGTCGGTGAGGATGCTCCGGCTGACTTGACTGTAGAAGGAGGGGAAGAAGATCTTAGGCGTCTGGAGATAGAGCCTGATGTACTACTCCCCTGTGATGGAGGGTTTTGTCGTTGGAGCAGCTCCGGTGAGTTGTACGACGCCGAGGCTGAAGCAGGACAAGAGAGACAACGTTAACCTAAGTGGAATTCTAATAGCATCTCCAACAGATGACGTAAAATACATAACCACAAAGTGCTAGATGTAAAATACATTAGCCGCTCATCTCTGAACTTAACTGTCAAAACTGAATTTAACTGTCGAAGCTGAATTTAACTGCTAAAACTGAATTTTGCTGTCGAAACTGAATTTTGCTGTCAAAACTGAACACGCTAGAGGTGAGGCTACACGTCAGTCGACTGACTTTTTCATCTCTGGTCAGTCGATTTTGTAGCCGTTGGATACAAAATCAAGGGCCTACAGTTCCTTTTTAACCTCCACCCCCTGAGCCACCAGCCACCACCGGCCGAACAGCCGCTGCCCACGCCCGGCGGTGCGCCGCCCCGCCTGCCTCGAAAACACTCCCCACCGCCAGTCTGCCGCCGCCCCGGCCATCCCTCTAGGCCCCCCCCCCCCGTGCCGAGCTTTTTCTCTGGCGATCCCCACGCCACCGCCCACCACCGCCGACGACCACCGCCCCCACCCTGAACCCTAAGATAGATAGTGGGGTACCTCTCTGGCGAGCCCCCTCCCCGCTGCTGCTGGTTCTTCCTTAACTCCGGCGAGCCCCCTACCCTTGAAAATTTACTGACCCAAAAGTTGATTTAGTCGACTGAAGTGTAGCTAAATCGGAGCAGCATCACAAGCAAGAGCAAGAGCGAGAGCAGCAGCGCGAGCAAGAGCAAGAGCAATAGCATGAGCAGACTAGGAAGGGGACCGAGAGCAAGAGAAGAGCAGCAGAGCGAGCGAGAGCTAAAGTAGCAGTAGCTCCTACTGATGTGGACGTCACCGCCGAGGTAGCGACGCCATGGAGGAAGTGGCCGGCAACGCCACTGTGGATGGAGCCGCGCCATGTCGGCTCGGGACCGAGCGCCGGTATCGCCGTGAGATCGAATCAAGAAGAAAATGCGGCAATTAGTGTACTACCTCTTTGGTGGAGCCGATTAGGCTGCAACTTCATCCGAGGAAACGGAGATGATGCTGCTCTTCCGGTGGTGCAGGTGAAGACGGCGATGTGCGAATGGAGGTGGCATGAAGATGAGGGGAACGTCGGGGCAGCTCCTTGGAGGTGGAGGACGGGGTGGCTGAACCGGTGGGACGACGAGATCGATGACGGATCCTCATCCGGTATGGTGGATGAGGGACGTCAAGGTGTTGCTGTGGATGACGTCGTTGGGGAAGAGGCTCCGGTTGGGTGGCGGACGGAGGAGGGTGTGGGGCTTCACGGTTTTTTGCGGCCTTAGTGTATGAATGGGTGGGCGGATGGGATGGGAGTGGGGAACCATGGATTAGGGACGTGCTTGTCCAAAATTTGGGGTAAGTTACGAAAGTACCCCCACCGATTTGAAGCGGTTCTTTTGGTTCAGGGGTATCATGGGCATTTCGCGTGTTGGGATTTCACAGGAGGTGGGAGTTTTCGTGCGCGTTGTAATTTTGGAATAGCAAGGGGTGGGTTGAGATGGAGGGAGTTGTCGGAGCACAACAAGACAAGGATATATCTTAAGTATTTCGGGGTAACAAGGAGCGGGTTGAAGAGGCGGTAGTTTCGCAGCACGATAGATAGAGACACTAGATTGAAATTTCGGCATAACAAGGCATGGCTTGAAATTTCGGGAGAACAAGCTTAACGTGTACCAAAAAATACAATTCGCACCTCATCACTAGAGATAGCCATGTCACGTTTTACTATATTACTAGAAATGCATTCAAATACAACAAAAAAAATAAAAAAATCGGGACAACAAACATAACGTGTACATTACCAAAACAATTTGCACTTCCCTCAATAATAAAAAACAATGTGTGTTGTCTATCATATGGACTAAATTGGAGTACAATTTCCCTATTTGAATGGGACTGCACTCGTGTTAGTTATACAACCATCTAAATATTATCTTCACAACACATGAGATGAATATAAGAGAAGTAAATTCCTATATAAATACGAACTGCATGTACATACGATCTCAAATTCAAATATATGTATCCATTTTATGTTGAATTCAAGTCATAGTACATGTATGCTCTAGCTAGATGTTCGGAATCTAAACCATGTATGATATACTACGTACAATGTGTTTAACACGCACAACACAGACAAACACCATTTAGACTAGTAAGGTACACGTGCATTGCACACATGAGATTTGGCAACCAAATTATGAATAAATACCACATTATAGCATGTAAGCTTTGAGTCATATATGCATGATGTAGATGTTCGTTTAATTCTAATAGTTCATTTCATTCAAAATCATCTAGTTTTTATAAGAAAGCTAATCTATTTTAAGATTCATGGAATTGTGCATTGTAAGGCATAAAGTAAAAACAAAAAATGGCAAAGCATGTAGAAAAACATTTAGGAAATTCTGATACGGAAGATTCTAGAACAAAGAAGAAGTGATTGTGTTTTGAGGTTTGTGCATTATGCTTAAGTTCAACCATGGAGTCTTCTAGATTGTACATGTGGCAAAATCTGGTGGAATCTAGATGATATCCAACAGCCAGTAGTGCTGAAATTTTCCATCTCTGCACCATCAGATTGGCCTCATCCAACGACCATCTTTCAAAGTTAAAGTTATCCGCACACTATATAAAAGATATAAAATATAATATATATATATAGGGGTATAGATATAGATATGTGATGCAAAAGCTACCCATCATCTCCAATTAGAATAGTGTGTCCATGCACGGAT
This sequence comes from Triticum aestivum, assembly GCF_018294505.1. NCBI lineage: Eukaryota > Viridiplantae > Streptophyta > Magnoliopsida > Poales > Poaceae > Triticum > Triticum aestivum. The sequence continues at coordinate 310,113,513 of NC_057807.1, read as the reverse complement.
GCAATGTGGCCAAATTCAAATCAGTCTGACCTTGTTCAATGTTTATACATTACAACATGCTCGTTTCCAAACCACACCGCACAGATCTCCATTATATTCATGCATGCATGGATTTCAAACATCATGATCTCTTATTCAAATATTTGAATTCAACTTTACATTGATTATGACCTCACCTAGTATTTTACACCCACACAGTCGTCTTCTCTTTATAATTGTACCACAAACTTTTTCTCGTGCATGCATGCACACACACTACCAGTCGGCATTATCCATCGCACACATGCAATCTTTTTCTTCAGGTCGGTCTCCCATGCAGGCACACACACACCTCCACCTCTCCATCATATCGGGCATTCTTTATCTTTCACGTGCATGCGCAACGATCGATGTTCCTCTATGTGTGTGTGTGTAGCTAGGTCTTTCACAGTTTTCCACACAAACCGATCAATCTATATATCTAGTGAGGTCTCACCCTCTTTCCCACGTCCACATACATCAATCTATACCTCTCTATATAGGATTACATAGCTAATACACCCACATTAATTATATATCCAACGTCCGCCTCTCCTCATCCATGCCTTCCGCTTCATCTGTAAGACGCACGCACAGTGGTGAAGACAGGGGGCAACAAGGGCCCTTCCCCCTAACATCACTATATATCGAGGCTAATATGAATGTGATCATTAGACAATTGCTGGTAAGATGCTTTATGTTGATGAATTGGCCCTCCTCATAAAGGATTAGCAAAGCTTGGCCCCCTAGCTCATTTATTTTGCATGGCACCACCACTGCGCGTGTTGGTGTACGAAAGTAGGGGTTCTACCTTGCACCCCTCTACTCGTGCACGGGCAGTCAGAGCCACGCCCAAGGCCACACTTGGCAAGGCAAGGGAAGGAGGCCGAGGCCACAAGATGGTCAAAGCAGCGCCAAGACAGAGACACGAAGAGCAAGAGGGCGAGGTGGGTTCCCCCGGCAAGACCCTTGCCGGGGTGGCCTCCACGGCCCCGACAATGACCTTGCCGGGGCAGCTTGCCCAACCCCGACAGGGCGCACCACCCTCGAGCCCAAGGCTTCCAATACCAACAACCATATTGGAACCAAGGCTCGGGAGGCGCCTCCACGATGGCATGCAGATCTTTGTGAAGATCATTAACACACATGAATATCAGAGGAGGACCAGAAGATGAGACCTCCAGCAACATCCTTGCCGGGGACGACCGCGGTGCCGCGGCAAGACCCTTGCCAGGGCCCACGACAAGACCCTTGCCGAGGACATCAGCTAGGCCGCGGCCAGGCCCGCACGCGCCAAGACCCCACCACCATTCCCATGCAGCTTCCAGCCCAGCCAGCCAGCAGGCGGGCACCTGCGTGGTGAAGCGCGATCCCGAGGCCAACTCAGCAAGCACCTGCGTGGTGGCATGCAGATCTTCGTGAAGACGCCGCCACCACGCCACCTCAGCAGCCTGCCAGTCTACATGGCACTGACCACCTCGTCGCCCGGGCGCGTGTCAAAGCAGGGCGAGGCGGCGATAAAGCAAGAGGGACACCTCAGGGGCGCATTTAATGCGTTTAATAGCAAGCGATAAGCTTGTGCATTGTACCCCCTTTCCACCTCCTTCGACTATAAAAGGAGGCCCAAGGTGTACTGGAGAGGGATTCAGCTTTTTGGGCAAATCACGCTCGATAGCTAGTTCAAGAACTGATATATACACCAAAGCAGGACTAGGGTATTACACGATCCCCGCGGCCCGAACCTGGGTAAACGACCTTCGTGCTAGCTCTTATACCCGCTCTTCGTGCAACCCCACGCCCGCCGACCACAGTAGGGATTCTTGTGATCCCATAGGTGTCGTTTCCATCGACATCTTTTGCACGCCAGGTAGGGGGGCGTAGTCGTGCGAATCCGGTTTGGTGGCTAGTCTAGAAGCTCTTTGTCGCCATGGCCCCCAAGAGGAAGACAACCACGGCGATCGGTTTATCTGGAGCCGGACTGCCCGTACCGGTCCGGGCCAGTAGCAAGCCGGTCACAGAAAGGACCCGAGGAGTGGCCCGCGAACACCCACATCGCCTAGGCAGTCCGAACCCGGCGAGTGGCATCGTTCGTGCGCCAGACGACGGGCCGCACGCCGCGAATTCCAGAGATGGAGTTGAGCCCCCCATAGGTGGCACGGGGCCCTCCAGGGGCATTGCCGTGCCGGCTAGCAGCAGCGCGGCGGCCTCCAAGACACCAACGCCGACGCCCACGGCGCGCTCTTCCCAAGTTGTGCATGATGAGTAGCGTCACCATGCTGGTGACCCTGGGCGCCGCCCTGGGAAGAGTCCCGCGCATCCTCCACGGGACGAGGTAGGCCATCATGCACGCTGAGGTGCTGGTGAAAATGGTGGACAACCACAGGTTCGTGATAGAGCTCCTTCTAACATAGTTAGGAGTCGAAGCGCATCACGGTCCATGCAGCTTTCGCCGCCGCCCACACCAGCAGAAGCTCTGGCGCGCACGCAGCTGCTCCTCGACTTTCCTCCCACTACAGAGAGGCACAACGAGTGGAAAGCCACTGTCCGGAGCCTCATCGGCATCGCTAACAAAGATGAGCCGCGACCAACAGTGCCCGTAGGCCGTCGCTCGGTCGAGCCACCGCATGCCAGCGGTGGAAGGGCCGGGGTGATGCAACCACGGTGCACTCTCCTCCCCCATGCCAGCCACTGCAGGTGTCGATCTGTCATGATGACGCTCGTGATAATATTTCCATAGCATCGTCTGATCCATGGACCCACTGTGATCACAATCAAGTTCTTCGGGAGCGAGACCTTGAAGACGCCCGAACCATGATCGAGCGCCAGCGTGATGCGCGCCACCAGTCAGATAGGTGGGCAGGGCCCACTATGGATATCACGCCCAATATGCGACCCTATCCAAAAGGAACTCGAAGGTCCCACCAAGGATAGACCCGCATATTGAAACACTTTTGCAAGGTGGATATCATTACATCAACATTACATAATAGATGGGGATACATACATAAGGCATACAATGCCACATGAAAACACCATCACAATACATCAGAGCATCATCCGACTATGGATGAAACACAAACAGAAACACAAACGACATCCACCCTGCTAGGCCAGGCTGCCGACCTGGAACCTATCCCCTAATCAAAGAAGCAGAAGAAGAACTCAACGCAAGCAAGCATCGCTCTCGCGTCATGATCATCGCACAACCTGTACCTGCAACTGTTGTTGTAGTAATCTGTGAGCCACGAGGACTCAGCAATCCCGTTACCATGGGTATCAAGACTAGCAAAGCTAAAAGGAAAGGAAGGGGTAAAGTGGTGAGGCTGCAGCAGCGACTAAGCATATATGGTGGCTAACATACGCAAATAAGAGCGAGAAGAGAAGCAAAGGAACGGTCGTGAAGCTATCAATGATCAAGAAGTGATCATGAACTCCTACTTACGTCAAAAATAACCCAGAAACTGTGTTCACTTCCCGGACTCTGCCGAGAAGAGACCATCACGGCTACACACACGGTTGATGCGTTTTAATTCGGATCTGGTGTCAAGTTGTCTACAACCGGACATTAAGAAATTCCCATCTGCCTATAACCGCAGGCACGGCTTTAGAAAGATTATACCCTGCAGGGGTGTCCCAACTTAGCCCATGACAAGCTCTCGCGATCAACGAAGGAATAGACCTTCTCCCATGAAGACCCGATCAGACTCGGAATCCCGGTTTTACAAGACATTTCGACAATGGTAAAACAAGACCAGCAAAGCCGCCCGTATGTGCCGACAAATCCCGATAGGAGCTGCACATATCTCGTTCTCAGGGCACACTGGATTGTCCAAACTTCTAGTAGGCCAGCCCAGAGTTGCCCCTGGTGGCCACCGACGGTTGACAGGTTGGACCAACACTCACAACGAGCACTGGCCCGGGGGGGGGGGGAATAATAATATAAAGATGACCCTCGAGAGCGCGACTCCAAAGGGAAAAAGGGCTAGGTGAGGCAAATGGTCAAACCAAGGTTGGGCCTTGCTGGAGGAGTTTTATTCAAAGCGAACTGTCAAGGGGGTCCCATAAATCACCCGACCGCGTAAGGAACGCAAAATCCGGGAACATAACACCGGTATGACGGAAACTAGGGCGGCAAGAGTGGAACAAAACACCAGGCAAAAGGCCGAGTCTTCCACCCTTTACCATGTATATAGATGCATTAATAATATAAGAGATATTGTGATATCCCAACCAAAATCCTGTCCACCATGGAGAAATCTTCAACTTCACCTGCAACTAGCAACGCTATAAGAGGGGCTGAGCAAAAGCGGTAACATAGCCAAACAAAGGTTTGCATAGGAAAGGTGTCAAAGGTTAGAGGTTCATGGCAATATGGGAGGCCTGATGAGCAAAAGATAGGTAACACAGCATAGCGATAGAACGAAGCAACTAGCATAGCAATGATAGTAGTGAGATCCAGGGTAGCGGTCATCTTGCCTGAAATCCCGCTAGGAAGAAGGACGAGTCCATGAAGAAGACGAACGGATGAAGCCGAACCAAGCGAAGACGAACGAATCCTCACAATCGCAACGAAACAGGAACTATCGAAAAGAAGCACACAACATAGTAAACACACCACACAAGAACAAGGCATAATGCACAAACAATAATGATGCAAGACAAGACTACATGAAGCTACTCATGGCAAGAGATGATGCAAACAAGAGCAACACATCAAGGCAAGTTTAAATGAGGCCGGGAACAACATATAACAATTTCGGTAAGTCCTCATATGCATATTTCGAAATTGGTCCAGATCTGAATAAACATTATGTTCAAGTAGTTAAACATCAAGTTAAGATGCACCAAGATGATCTACACGAGATTCTAGTCAAGTTTCATATAAAGTTCATTTAGTTCGGAGCTACGACCTAGAAGATATGAGCAAAACAAGTTAAACATGGCATTGATGCAAAATGCACTCAAACGTCAAGCAAACACTCCAAAACAAGGATGAAACATGATAATATGAAACAACATTCAAAACTAAGCAAGTTTCATATAGAGCACACTCAAAACGGAGCAACGGTTCAACACATGCACACTATACAAGTTCAAAGGACAAGCTTTCCAAAACAGCAACTAGGCATATTGCAAGCACCAAAACAACATGCTACAGCACCCCAACATAATAACAAAAGGCATGGGCATGATGTACAGGTAAAGCACGACAAAACATGAACACTGAGCTATCTCCAGAAATCACTAGAACATGCTCAAACACACATGGTAAGATTGCAAGTTATAACAATTTCAGACTTTGCAGAAAATAACATCACGATGCAATGTTCGGAGCTATCAAACAACATGTTACAGGAACTTATCATGGCAAACAAAGGCATGACATGATTCTACTCAAAGCATAGAACAAGAGTCTCTTACTGACCATAAGCCAAAAAGGATCAGAAGATATAATGGCACCCATGTAAACATGGCAAGTTATTAAACAAATTCAACCATGGCAGGAACATAATTATGAAGGCATGTAGATTTGCTTGTGCAACTCGCTACAGAGCAAAACATGGCATAGCAAGGCACCCAACAGTAAGAATACATATTTTTGAAGCTAAGCATGTCAATAGCATGGTCATAGGATGCATGGAACACTAGCAAAACACATGGGAACAAGTGAACTTAATGTAAACAGGCTGACAGCAACATTATGAAGCAACTTTGGAGCAAGATATGAACAAGCTACAGCAACCTATAAATGCAACCAGGGGCATGGATGGATATAGGATGACATGTAGTTCAAGACATATTTATAGAACATCTCCAGATTATGCATAGAATGATTAGTAGCAACATGTTTATATGGCATCACGAAATAACAGATTCAGCCTAGCAAAACAGCAATATAATGAACACTACTTAACAAGCTCAATTCACTCACGACAAGTTATTGCATGACAAGATAAGCATAGCATCATCAAGAAGACATGTTTGTGTAACAAACCAAGTCAAGAACAAGTCCACAGCATGCACGGATCAACTATAGCAAGCTTGGCCAAATTGAATAACATGTAAACAATCTGCCAGGAAACATTTTGAAGCAAAAGTAGAGCACTCAAATGACATGCTAGACTACTCCATAATTTCAACCAATTCCATGGATGGATAGAGCATAACCTATTGTTCAAAACATCCTTACTGAAGTATCTAAAAATATGCATGGATCTCTTTGTAGCATCAAGTTTACATGACATGAAAATAACAGCAGAACAGGGACTAAAATCAGCGACATCACGATGCCTAGTTTGCATGCTTGTGCTAGTCACCACATTGATCACAAAAATACATGGTAAGCACCTCTGTAAAGAAGACATAGCCTAGATCAAAACACATAAAGACATCAACCTCATAGGATGCACACATCAATCATGGCAAAAATGACAAATGAGCTCGTTCTGATAACACACAGCAGAAAACATCATGAAGCACTCTTGGGACGATGATTCAGGCATCAAGATGATCTAAAATGAATATGATGCAATGGAATGAAATGATGTACTCTTCGAGGCGAACAATCTCACATATTACACGCACGAAACGGAGCTACGGATGCAGAGATACGGCAGGTCAAACATGGCATGATAATTACTGAAATCTGGGGACTTAGACGATTTTCAGAGGGGGGAAGGTCAACCTGCAGGCACGGATTTCAAAGCGGCGCGGATCTCGCCGGATCCGTGAGGACGGGGCCGGAGAGGGAGAAAACATCGCCGGAGGGGAGACTCGCCGGAGGGGAACATCGGGGAGGTGGCGGAGGGGCGCCGGGGCCGTCGAGGCGCGGCCGGACCGCGGAAGGGCGGCGGCGCCGGCGCGAGCTCCGGGCGGCGGAGCGCCGGACGGCGGGGCGGCGCGGGTGCCTCGGCGGCGGGGCGACAGGCGGCGAGATCCCGGGCGGGGCGGCGCCTGGTCGGCGACGGACGGCGGCGGGCGCCGGCGCGGGGCCGCGGCGGCGCGCGGGCGTCTTCGGCCGGCGAGGCGGCGGCGCTCGGCCGGGACGGCGGCGGACGCGAGCGGGCCCGGCGAGGCCCGGACCGACCCGGGGCGGGCCGGATCTGGTCCCCGGGCGGCGGCGGCGAGGTGGGCGCTGGCGGCGGTGATGTGGCGCGCTCCGGTTGGCCGGGAGCGGCCGCTAGGGCGAGGTGTCGCGTTCTGATTGGTTCGGGTGAGGTGGCGGTGGACGCGTCCGGCGCGGAGGCGGACATGTCCGGCGGCGGGGAGGAGTTTGGCTAGGGTTTGGACTGCGAAAATGGACGGGGAATGCCTTTTTATAGGTAGAAGGAGCTAGGAGAGTCCAAATGAGGAGTGGTTTTCGGCCACGCGATCGTGATCGAACGACCAAGAGCATAGAGGGGAGTTAGATGGGTTTTGGGCCACTTTGGAAGGGGTGTTGGGCTGCAAAGAGAAAGAGGCTTTACGGTTACCCGGTTAACCGTTGGAGTACCAAACGAACTCCAAATGGCACGAAACTTGACAGGCGGTCTACCGGTGGTATACCAAGGTCACTTGGCAAGGCTCGGGCCATTCCGAGAAAGTTTAACACCCACTCATAACAGGAGACGAATGGGGAACGCCGGAGGGCATAGGAGCGCCGGATTACAAAACGGACAACGGGGAAAATGCTCGGATGCATGAGACAAACACGTATGCAAAATGAAATGCACATGATGACATGATAAAATGCAACACGCAAGCAAATGACATGGCAATGACGACGAATAATAGGCAGACACCTGGCGCACCGGATCCGGGGCATTACAACACTCCTCCACTAACAAGAGATCTCGTCCCGAGATCTTAGGACCGAGACGGAAGGGAAAAAGGGATAAGGTGAAACAAGAACTCAAGAGAAGAAGCACAGAATCAAGAGCACTCGAGAAGAAGAGAGGAACGACGAGAATGACGAGAATCAGAAGCTCGCAGAGTCAGATAGACTATGAAACAACTCCGGTTAGAATGAGATAAGAAACGAATAAGACTAAAAGGATTTAAGCAGCACTCTGAGTGAAACATGGAAAGGATAGAACATGAACTTCACCAGATGGGATGGCTCTTGACGAGCTGAACAACGCAAAGCCTCCGGAAGAATTGAAAGAATGGAATGAAAAGAACTTTGAAGGAAGGTTGAACGAATTTGAATATCTGGGAAGAACGAAGAAAGGCAAAACTTCACTTCAAAAGAAAATGAAGAATTATTTGCACTTTGAGATGCGAGAAGAAAAGATAATTGAACTCCACCTCCAAGAATCTTGATTAACTCTTGAAGAAAGAAATAAATCATGAAGAACCACCATGAAGAACTCCGGTCAAAAAGGATGATGAGATAGAATGAAGGATGAAAGAATAAGATGAGCCTTGCGATGATTTAGATGGAGGTTCCGACGAAATGACCGAGGAAATTTGAACTCCGAAAAAGAAAAGATGAAAGCACTTGGAGCTAGAATTTATTCATTAAAAACAAACTCCGAAGAAAGGGATTAATCACTAGGATGAAATAAGAATAAGATTTATTGTATGTTTATCCTTCATCAAATTAAATTGATGACAAGCAATGGATTTCACATCTTACTTATTCTTCTTGAAAAAGGATTGAGAAGGGACATGTCGCAAACTTGAGAAGGTCTTCATGAACCACCGGTAGGATTGAAAAGAACGAAAGGATTAAAATGATACTCAAGGAAAAAGAATCTTGAATGAACCACCATAAGAATTCGAAAATGACTGATGAAAGAGAATGCATCGCCAGGAAGAATTAGTAGAACCAATAAGCTCAAGGGGATTTAGATGCAAAAGAACGAAGAGATAACGAGCTGATTAAAGAACACTTGAACGAAGCACCGGGATAATTGGATAACGATAGTTGAAATGATGGCCTCCGGTGAAAAGAAACAGAAATCAACTTCTGACATACTCCGGATGGTAGAGAAAAGGAATATCTGACAAATGGAATAATTCGCGAGGATAACATGAAGTTGGAACCACGAATCTTCGGGAGAAGAGACAAGATTTAGAGGAAAGACTCTTCTTCGATCTTGAACTGACGACGAGAAACACCACCAAAATTACTGAGATACTCCGGTAGAATGAAAAGCGAAGAGGTTGAGCTAACAATGAAATGATTTGAAATCGATCTTGGAAATGCATCTGACTGATGGGATCCATTCTTACGTCACGCTTGAAAAGAATTGAGAAAAACTCCGGGGGAACTAGAAGAGTCAGGTAAGATCCTGGGAAAAGACCTGTGCGTTAGGGCCCACTAAAGGAAAACACCGTTGGAAAGGGATGTTGAACAAATAGATGATGCACCGGAATAATTGAAATATTTGGATGATGTGACAACCTCGAATTAACTCGGACACAAACAAATCTCCTGAGATGTCTTGAACACTCCGGAAGGATAAACTGGCGAGAGGCGAACGAGCAGGGAGAATACTTGATCCAAGGAAAAGAATATGATCAGCCCGAAAAACTTGAATTGAGTCCACCGGAAAAGAGATGAAGAATGACGAACAAGACGAGAATTCACCAGTTGAAACAATTTACGAAAGACTAAAGAGGTTCCACACGAATGAAATAGGTGGTCGAGATAGCGACTCAGACTCCGGGAAGAGGAGGGTGGGAGGGCAGGAAAACAAAAGCAACTTGGAAGGGGAAACGATGAATATCTTGAAGAGAAACACCGGTTGAAATCATTGAGGAAAGAAAGCAAAGACTTCACACGAGTAGGATGGATACTCAATTACGGACTCCGGTTTTGAGAAGAAAAGGGGTGGCCGGGTGGCAAAAGAAAACAACTGAGGATTGAACTCAAAGATGAAGAGGCTCGAGTCGACTTGACGAGAAATGCACCGGTTGAAAAGAGCTGAGAACCACCGATCGGAAAACCAACTGCGTGATCCTAAAGAAAATTTGAAAGGGGAAGAGGAGTAATTCAAAACACCTACATCAAGATTCCTTACCAGAGCGACGAAGGGGCTGAGGAGTCAAAAGAATTCCTACTCTCCGATATAACTAAACTCCGAAACAGTTTATTCTAGACTCAACAACGGCCAAACTACACGATCAATCAAGGGGGCTCCTAGGGTCGGTCAAGGCTCTGATACCAACTTATCACGCCCAATATGCGACCCTATCCAAAAGGAACTCGAAGGTCCCACCAAGGATAGACCCTGTTAGACTGTATTTACATGTGTATATTGTAACGTTGTATACCACCTCATTATATATATATATGTGATAGGCCACCCCTAGAGGGTTGTGCCGGTTCCCCCCAAAGCCTATTGTCTTACATGGTATCACGCTAGGTTACATCCGCTTCCGCCTAAAAACCCTAAACCGCCGCCGCCGCCACCGCCGCCGCCGCCGCGCCCACCGTCGCCGTCGCCCGACTGCTATGACGTCCGCCGCTGCGTCCGGCTCCACCGCCACCGGTTTTCTGCCGGCCTTCGTCGCGGCACTTCTCTCGAGGCCGCTGGATGCCGCCTCCCTTCAGGCGCCGATCGGGACACGGAGCGTCGGCTCCCTCTTCGCGCTCCCGCCGGCTGCTACTTCGCCCGGGCAGGCGCTTGTGGCGCACACCGCCGCCGCCCCGTCAACCGCGGCTGTCGCGCCCTCGGCCACTGCGCCGCTGGTGGCGGAGGACGTCGCGCTGGCAGGCTTCGCGGCGTCAACCGCGGCCATCGCGCCCTCTGTCACCGCGCCGGCTGCCCCTCTGACTGTCTCCACGGTGGTCTCACCTCAGCCAGTCTCCTCGATGGGATCGCAGCCGCCGCCGCCGTTTCACTTCGGCCATCTCATCACCATCAAGTTGTCGTCGGACAATTACATCTTCTGGCGCGCGCAGGTTCTTCCGCTTCTTGGGAGTCACTATCTGCTTGGCTATGTCGACGGCTCTCTCCCTTGCCCTCCTGCGCTGGTTGACAGCGTGCACGGTCCGGTCTATAATCCGGCTCACCGTGTCTGGACAGGGCAGGATCAGGCGAACCTCTCCTCCATCCAGGGGTCGCTCTCTCCGGCCGTTGCTGGGCTTGTTGTCTTCGCCAAGACGTCCCACGAGGCATGGACTATTCTTGAGCGCTCGTTTGCGGCACAGTCGCAGGCTCGTGTATCTGGGCTCCGTCGCCAACTTGGGGAGTGTCAGAAGCTTGACTCCACCGCCACTGAGTTCTACAACAAAGTCAAGAGTCTCGCCGACACGCTGGCCTCCATTGGACAGCCCCTCACCGACTCCGAGTTCAACTCGTTTATTGTCAATGGTCTTGATGAGGAGTATGACGCCCTAGTCGAGATCATCAATGAGAGGGGCAACTCCACGCCCATGCCAGCACACGAGGTCTTTTCACGCCTCCTGCTTACTGAGCAACGAGTCGAGACGCGCCGATCCAGGGGCAACGGCGCCCTCTCGGCAAACGCCGCCACCAAGGGTGGTCGCTCCTCTGCTTCATCCAGGGCTCCTTCGGGGCAGTCACCACCACCCGCCTCGGCCCCTCCTCCTACTGCGACGCTACCAGGGGCTGGCGGTCCACGTGTGTGCCAGCTTTGTGGTCGCGATGGGCACTGGGCCTCGAAGTGTCACAAGCGCTTCCAGCGGGGTTTTCTTGGTCTCGGCAATGACGGGAAGGATACACGCAACTTTGCTCGTCAGGTCGCCATGGCTGATCGTCCGCCGCCGCAGAAGCCACAGGGACACACTCAGTCCTACTCCATTGATCCCCACTGGTACATGGACTCTGGGGCGACAGAGCACCTGACCAGTGAGATGGGGAAGCTTCACACTCGTGAACCCTACCATGGCTCCGACAAGATCCACACCGCCAATGGAGCAGGTATGCACATCTCTCATATTGGTCAAGCATCACTTCTCACTAGACATGCCAATAGGAGTCTTCAACTTCGCAATGTTCTTCGAGTTCCATCTGTGACACGTAATCTTCTTTCAGTTCCTAAACTCACTCGTGATAATAATGTGCTTTGTGAATTTCATCCTTTTGATCTTTTTATTAAGGATCGGGGCACGAGGGACATTCTTCTTAGTGGGCGGCTCTGCCAAGGTCTCTATCGTCTGGAGCATCCTGGCGTCGCTCGCGTCTTTAGTGGAGTTCGGGTATCTCCGTCACAGTGGCATGCTCGTCTTGGTCACCCGGCCACACCTATTGTCCGGCATGTTTTGCGTCGTCATGAGCTTCCTAGTGTGTCTAGTAATAAAGATGTAGCAGTGTGTGATGCTTGTCAGCAGGGGAAGAGTCATCAACTTCCTTTTTCGGAGTCCAGTCGTGAGGTGAAACATCCTTTAGAACTTGTGTTTTCAGATGTATGGGGTCCTGCTCAGACTTCTGTTAGTGGTCATAATTACTATATCAGTTTTGTTGATGCTTACAGCCGCTTTACCTGGCTTTATCTTATCAAACGTAAATCTGATGTGTTTGACATTTTTGTTCAGTTCCAAAAACATGTTGAACGCCTTCTCAAGCACAAAATTGTTCATGTTCAGTCGGACTGGGGTGGCGAGTATCGCAACCTCAACTCCTTCTTTCAGTCGCTTGGGATCACTCACCGTTTAGCATGTCCACATACACATCAGCAGAATGGTTCAGTAGAACGTAAGCATCGTCACATTGTTGAAGCTGGTCTGACTCTTTTGGCCCATGCATCTGTTCCGTTTCGTTTTTGGAGTGATGCTTTCACCACTGCATGTTTTCTCATCAATCGTACTCCCACTCGTGTTTTGAATATGAAGACTCCCATTGAAGTTCTCCTTAATGAACAACCGGACTACACCTTTCTCAAGGTGTTTGGGTGTGCTTGCTGGCCCCATCTCCGTCCATATAACAAGCGTAAGCTCGAGTTTCATTCCAAGAAGTGTGTTTTTCTTGGTTATAGCTCTCTTCATAAAGGATACAAATGTCTTCATGTGCCCACTAATCGTGTCTACATCTCTCGGGATGTTGTGTTTGATGAGCATGTTTTTCCTTTTGCCAAACTCCCTGTGTCCACTACCGAGCCAACTATCATGCATTCATCCTCTGTTGCTTCTGACCAATTTGATGATGTTGCATATTCTCCTCTATTGTTGCCTAACCATGGTGCAGGCACTGGTCGTGGGGCTCGTTTGGAGATTCTGGAAGTGCCATCTTCCTCTTCGTCGCCATCGCCTTCATCCTCGGCACCTTCTGTTGTGCATGAGGAGCACATGGCGCCCCTGCATGGCCTCGGTTTCCGTGCTCATGCACGGCCGATCGACGTCCTGGCCCGGTCGCCTCTGGCTTCTGGGCTGCCTTCGCCATCGTCGCGCCCTGCAACCCCGCCGACTGGGCCGGTCCCCGTCTCGCCCAGGGCGTCGGGGCAGTCATCACCAGGCCTGGCCTCGCCCGCCCCTGCCTCGCCCAAGGTGTCTGGGCCCTTCTCACCAGGGCCGGCCTCGCCTGCTCTCGCCTCGCCAAGGCCGTCTGGGTCGGTGTCACCGGAGCTGGCCTCGCCCACTCTCGGTTCGCCCATGGCCTCTGAGCCCCTGTCGTCGGGCCAGTCTTCGCCATGCAGCCCGGAGTCGTCTGTCCCTAGCTCGCCTGAGGTGATTCCTGCATCTCCGGCGACCGTCACGTCTCAGTCACGTTCGCCTCCGCCGGCTCCTGCTGCTGCTCTACGTCCACATACGCGCAGTCGGAGTGGCATTTTTCAGCCTAAGCAACGTCACGATGGCACAGTTGCTTGGTTAGCGGCGTGCATGTCTGCTGCTCTCGCAGATCCATCCTCTGAGCCACGCACGTATCAAGCTGCTATGCGCATTCCTCATTGGAGAGAGGCCATGGAGCAGGAGTACCAAGCGCTTCTTCGCAATCAGACATGGACTCTTGTTCCTCCACAATCACGGGTAAATGTCATTGATTCCAAATGGGTTTTCAAAGTGAAGAGGCATTCTGATGGGTCCATTGAGCGCTATAAGGCTCGTCTGGTTGCTCGTGGTTTTCGACAGCGTTTTGGACTTGACTATGAAGACACCTTCAGTCCAGTGGTCAAGCCTACTACCATCAGACTTCTTCTCTCTCTGGCTGTTACTCGAGGTTGGTTTCTTCGTCAGCTTGATGTTCAAAATGCTTTTCTTCATGGTGTCTTGGCGGAGGAGGTTTACATGCGCCAGCCTCCGGGTTTCTCTGATCCGGATCGCCCTGATCATCTCTGTCGTCTGTCCAAGGCAATTTATGGTCTGAAGCAGGCTCCTCGTGCTTGGCATGCTCGTCTTGCAATGGCTCTTCGTGCTCATGGTTTTGCATCATCAACTGCTGACTCCTCATTGTTTCTTCTTCAAAGGCCTGAGGTTACTATGTACTTGTTGGTCTATGTAGATGATATCATTTTGGTCAGCTCCTCTCAGTCGGCTGCTACTGCGCTTGTTCGCTCACTTGGTGCTGATTTTGCGGTCAAGGACCTTGGGAAGCTTCATTACTTTCTTGGTGTGGAGGTTACTTCTCGTGCTGCTGGCCTTGTTATGACGCAGAAGAATTACTCTCTGGATTTGTTGCAGCGAGCTGGGATGCTTAAGTGCAAACCGACGACTACACCCATGTCTACCACTGATAAGCTCAATGCTGTTGATGGTGTGCTTCTTTCTTCTTCTGATGCGAGAGAGTACAGGAGTATTGTTGGTGGGCTCCAGTACTTGACGATCACGCGACCAGACATTTCCTATGCTGTTAACCATGTCTGCCAGTATCTGCAGTCACCCCGTGACACTCATTGGTCTGATGTTAAGCGGATTTTGCGCTATATTCGTTTCACGGTGGCTCATGGTTTGCATATTCGGCCGTCTGACTCTGGTTGTCTTTCAGCATATTCTGATGCAGAGTGGGCTGGCAATCCGGATGACAGGCGATCCACGGGGGGTTATGCTGTCTTCTTTGGCTCTAACCTGATTGCCTGGAGTGCTCGGAAACAGGCTACTGTCTCGCGTAGC
This sequence comes from Triticum aestivum, assembly GCF_018294505.1. Classification (NCBI taxonomy): domain Eukaryota; kingdom Viridiplantae; phylum Streptophyta; class Magnoliopsida; order Poales; family Poaceae; genus Triticum; species Triticum aestivum. The sequence continues at coordinate 310,098,500 of NC_057807.1, read as the reverse complement.
AGTACTGAGGCTGAGTATAAGGCTGTGGCCAATGCCACATCAGAGATCATCTGGGTACACTCCTTGCTTCAGGAGTTAAGTATACCCCAATCACAGCCTCCTGTTCTTTGGTGTGATAACATCGGTGCTACATACCTTTCTGCAAATCCGGTATTCCATGCCCGAACGGAACACATTGAAGTTGACTATCACTTTGTGCGTGAACGTGTCTCTCAGAAGCAACTACAGATCAAGTTTATTTCTTCCAAGGATCAACTTGCTGACATATTCACCAATCCATTGCCTCTGCCACAGTTTGAGACTTGCAGGCGCAATCTTACCCATCTAGATTCATTAGAAAGTTGCTAAGATTGAGGGAGGGTGTTAGACTGTATTTACATGTGTATATTGTAACGTTGTATACCACCTCATTATATATATATATGTGATAGGCCACCCCTAGAGGGTTGTGCCGGTTCCCCCCAAAGCCTATTGTCTTACAGACCCGCATATTGAAACGCTTTTGCAAGGTGGATATCATTACATCAACATTACATAATAGATGGGGATACATACATAAGGCATACAATGCCACATGAAAACACCATCACAATACATCAGAGCATCATCCGACTATGGATGAAACACAAACAGAAACTCAAACGACATCCACCCTGCTAGCCCAGGCTGCCGACCTGGAACCTATCCCCTGATCGAAGAAGCAGAAGAAGAACTCAACGCAAGCAAGCATCGCTCTCGCGTCATGATCATCGCACAACCTGTACCTGAAACTGTTGTTGTAGTAATCTGTGAGCCACGAGGACTCAGCAATCCCGTTACCACGGGTATCAAGACTAGCAAAGCTAAAAGGAAAGGAAGGGGTAAAGTGGTGAGGCTGCAGCAGCGACTAAGCATATATGGTGGCTAACATACGCAAATAAGAGCAAGAAGAGAAGCAAAGGAACGGTCGTGAAGCTATCAATGATCAAGAAGTGATCCTGAACTCCTACTTACGTCAAAAATAACCCAGAAACCGTGTTCACTTCCCGGAGTCCGCCGAGAAGAGACCATCAAGGCTACACACACGGTTGATGCGTTTTAATTCGGATCTGGTGTCAAGTTGTCTACAACCGGACATTAACAAATTCCCATTTGCCTATAACCGCAGGCACGGCTTTAGAAAGATTATACCCTGTAGGGGTGTCCCAACTTAGCCCATGACAAGCTCTCGCGATCAATGAAGGAATAGACCTTCTCCCAGGAAGACCCGATCAGACTCGGAATCCCGGTTTTACAAGACATTTTGACAATGGTAAAACAAGACTAGCAAAGCCGCCCGGATGTGCCAACAAATCCCGATAGGAGCTGCACATATCTCATTCTCAGGGCACACCGGATTGTCCAAACTTCCGGTAGGCCAGCCCAGAGTTGCCCCTGGTGGCCACCGGCGGTTGACAGGTTGGACCAACACTCACAACGAGCACTGGCCCAGGGGGGAATAGTAATATAAAGATGACCCTCGAGAGCGCGACTCCCAAGGGAAAAAGGGCTAGGTGAGGCAAATGGTAAAACCAAGGTTGGGCCTTGCTGGAGGAGTTTTATTCAAAGCGAACTGTCAAGGGGGTCCCATAAATCACCCGACCGCGTAAGGAACGCAAAATCCGGGAACATAACACTGGTATGACGGAAACTAGGGCGGCAAGAGTGGAACAAAACACCAGGCAAAAGGCTAAGTCTTCCACCCTTTACCAAGTATATAGATGCATTAATAATATAAGAGATATAGTGATATCCCAACCAAAATCCTGTCCACCATGGAGAAATCTTCAACTTCACCTACAACTAGCAACGCTATAAGAGGGCTGAGCAAAAGCGGTAACATAGCCAAACAACGGTTTGCATAGGAAAGGTGTCAAAGGTTAGAGGTTCATGGCAACATGGGAGGCTTGATGAGCAAAAGATAGGTAACGCAGCATAGCGATAGATCGAAGCAACTAGCATAGCAATGATAGTAGTGAGATCCAGGGTAGCGGTCATCTTGCCTGAAATCCCGCTAGGAAGAAGAACGAGTCCATGAAGAAGACGAACGGATGAAGCCGAACCAAGCGAAGACGAACGAATCCTCACGATCGCAATGAAACAGGAACTATCGAAAAGAAGCACACAACATAGTAAACACACCACACAAGAACGAGGCATAATGCACAAACAAGAATGATGCAAGACAAGACTACAAGAAGCTACTCATGGCAAGAGATGATGCAAACAAGAGCAACACATCAAGGCAAGTTTAAATGAGGCCGGGAACAACATATAACAATTCCGGTAAGTCCTCATATGCATATTTCGAAATTGGTCCAGATCTGAATAAACATTATGTTCAAGTAGTTAAACATCAAGTTAAGATGCACCAAGATGATCTACACGAGATTCTAGTCAAGTTTCATATAAAGTTCATTTAGTTCGGAGCTACGGCCTAGAAGATATGAGCAAAACAAGTTAAACATGGCATTGATGCAAAATGCACTCAAACATCAAGCAAACACTCGAAAACAAGGATGCAACATGATAATATGAAACTACATGCAAAACTAAGCAAGTTTCATATAGAGCACACTTAAAACGGAGCAACGGTTCAACACATGCACACTATACAAGTTTAAAGGACAAGCTGTCCAAAACAGCAACTAGGCATATTGCAAGCACTAAAACAACATGCTACAACATCCCAACATAATAACAAAAGGCATGGGCATGATGTACAGGTAAAGCACAACAAAATATGAACACTGAGCTATCTCCAGAAATCACTAGAACATGCTCAAACACACATGGTAAGATTGCAAGTTATAACAATTTCAGACTTTGCAGAAAATAACATCACGATGCAATGTTCAGAGCTATCAAACAACATGTTACAGGAACTTATCATGGCAAACAAAGGCATGGAATGATTCTACTCAAAGCATAGAACAAGAGTCTCTTACTGACCATAAGCCAAAAAGGATCAGAAGATATAATGGCACCCATGTAAACATGGCAAGTTATTAAACAGATTCAACCATGGCAGGAACATAATTATGAAGGCATGTAGATGAGCTAGTGCAACTCACTACAAAGAAAAACATGGCATGGAAAGGCACCCAACAGTAAGAAGACATATTTGTGAAGCTAAGAATGGCAATAGCAAGGTCATAGGATGCATGGAACACTAGCAAAACACATGGGAACAAGTGAACTTAATGTAAACAGGTTGACAGCAACATTATGAAGCAACTTTGGAGCAAGATATGAATAAGCTACAGCAACCTATAAATGCAACCAGGGGCATGGATGGATAGAGGATGACATGTAGTTCAAGACATATTTATAGAACATCTCCAGATTATGCATAGAATGATTAGTAGCAACATGTTTACATGGCATCAGGAAACATTTTGAAGCAAAAGTAGAGCACTCAAATGACATGCTAGACTACTCCATAATTGCAACCAAGACCATGGATGGATAGAGCATAACCTATTTTTCAAAACATTCTTACTGAAGTATCTAAAAATATGCATGGATCTCTCTGTAGCATCAAGTTTACATGGCATAAAAATAACGGCAGAACAGAGACTAAAATCAGCAACATCACGATGCCTAGTTTGCATGCTTGTGCTAGTCACCACATTGATCACAAAAATACATAGTAAGCACCTCTGTAAAGAATACATAGCCTAGATCAAAACACATGAAGACATCAACCTCATAGGATGCACACATCAATCATGGCAAAAATGACAAATGAGCTCGTTCTGATAACAGACAGCAGAAAACATCATATAGCACTCTTGGGACGATGATTCAGGCATCAAGATCATCTCAAATGAATATGATGAAATGGAATGAAATGATGTACTCTTCGTGGCGAACAATTTGACATATTACACGCACGAAATGGAGCTACGGATGCAGAGATACGGCAGGTCAAACATGGCATGATAATTACTAAAATCTGGGGACTTAGACGATTTTCAGAGGGGGGAAGGTCAACCTGCGGGCACGCATTTCAAAGCGGCGTGGATCTCGCCGGATCCGCGAGGACGGCGGCCGGAGAGGGAGAAAACGTCGTCGGAGGGGAGACTCGCCGGATGGGAACATCGGGGAGGTGGCGGAGGGGCGCCGGGTCCAGCGAGGCGCGGCCAGACCGCGGAGGGGCGGCGGCGCCAGCGCGAGCTCCGGGCGGCAGAGCGCCGGATGGCGGGGCGGCGTGGGTGCCTCGGCGGCGGGGCGACGGGCGGCGAGGGGCGGCGAGATCCTGGGCGGCGGCGGCGCCTGGTCGGCGGCGGACGGCGGCGAGCGCCGGCGCGGGGCCGCGGCGGCGCGCGGGCGGCTTCGGCCGGCGAGGCGGCGGCGCTCGGCCGGGACGGCGGCGGACGCGAGCGGGCCCAGCGAGGCCCGAACCGACCCGGGGCGGGCCGGATCTGGGCCCCGGGCGATGGCGGCGAGGTGGGCGCTAGCGGCGGTGACGTGGCGTGCTCCGGTTGGCCGGGAGCGGCCGCTGGGGCGAGGTGTCGCGTTCTGATTGGTTCGGGTGAGGTGGCGGTGGACGCGTCCGGTGCGGAGGCGGACATGTCCGGCGGCGGGGAGGAGTTTGGCTAGGGTTTGTACTGCGAAAATGGACGGGGGATGCCTTTTTATAGGTAGAAGGACCTAGGAGAGTCCAAATCAGGAGCGGTTTTCGGCCACGCGATCGTGATCGAACGACCGAGAGCATAGAGGGGAGTTAGATGGGTTTTGGGCCACTTTGGAAGGGGTGTTGGGCTGCCAATAGAAAGAGGCTTTACGGTTACCCGGTTAACCGTTGGAGTACCAAACGAACTCCAAATGGCACGAAACTTGACAGGCGGTCTACCGTATACCAAGGTCACTTGGCAAGGCTCGGGCCATTCCGAGAAAGTTCAACACCCACTCACAACAGGAGACGAAAGGGGAACGCCGGAGGGCATAGGAGCGTCGGATTGCAAAACGGACAACGGGAAAATGCTCGGATGCATGAGAGGAACACGTATGCAAAATGAAATGCACATGATGACATGATAAAATGCAACACGCAAGCAAATGACATGGCAATGACGACGAATAAGAGGCAGACACCTGGCGCATCGGATCCGGGGCGTTACAATGGACCACCCATCACCCTGAGGCTACGGTGGCCTACCCTATGAGGTGGGTTGCCCGGCCTTCACCCGTCGGCTGCGGCAGTTCCAGTGGCCCTCCCACCGCACATTCAAGCCCGACGTTGGCAAGAAGTACAATGGCAAGACTCACCCGTCGGAGTTCCTCAGCATCTACACCATTGTGATGCAAGCCGCTGGAGCCCGCGACGACAAGGTGCTTGCCAATTACTTCCTGCTGGTGCTCAAGCCCAATGTTATGTCATGGTTGATGCACTTGCCGATGGATTCCATTTCTTCTTGGTCGGATCTGTGTCATGAGTTTGTTGGCGCCTTCACTGGAGGCCATCAAGCTGATGGCTAGGCGAGCGATTTGCACATCATCCCCCAGAAGGAAGGAGAAAACTTGTGCAAGTACATCCAAAGGTTCAGCCGAGTGCAGTACAACATCTCAGACATTCATCCCGCCGCCGTGATTAGTGCGTTCTATCAGAATGTGCGCAACTGCAAGATGCAAGAGGAGCTGGCTATGAACAAGGTCAAGGATGTGGACGAACTTTATGTCCTGGCCGATAGGTGCGCTCGGGCTGAAGAGGGGAGGAAGTACCCCGGTGAGGACGCCAGTGCGGAAACCTAGTCCACAGACGGCGACACCGCCTCCCCGACAAAGAAGGGCCGGCGCCATAACAGACAGCGCAAGGGCAAGACTATGCTAGCCGTCAAGGGACGCAATGACACCGACACTGCCAAGAAGGCCAAGGCAAGCGACCCCGGCAAGGAGGTTGCCGGGTGTGCCGCTTGCCGGGCCTTGGCGACAGCCGTCAAGCCAGGGGGCTCCGACAAGCAGTATTGCAAGATCCACCGCACCAAAGGCCACGACCTCCAGAACTGCCGACAAGTTGAGCTGCTCACTGAGAAGCAGAAAGCTGAATATGAGAAGCGGGACAAGAAGAAGGGTCAAGACGGTGCTGAAGGGTCCATCAAGAATCATAGCGGCCAAGGAGGACACCACAGTAAGGATAACCAACAAGAGAGGCCTGCCCGGCGACAAGAGAAGATGAAGAAAAGATAGCATCCATCACCCCATGTGGTACGTATTGCTTTTTACGGATGCCTTTCGGGTTGAAGAGTGCTGGCTCGACCTTTGTAAGAGCAGTCCAAATTAGTTTTGAGCCTCAGCTACATAGAAATATGGAAGCTTATATGGATGACATAGTAGTCAAAACCAAGGACAAGGAAACACTTGTACAGGATCTGGAAAAAACATTTACAAACCTGCGCAAGATCAACCTCAAGCTTAATCCTGAGAAGTGTGTCTTCGGCGTCCCATCTGGCAAGCTTCTCGGGTTCTTTGTGTCGCAACGTGGGATTGAGGCAAACTCGGACAAGATCAAGGCCGTCGAGCAGATTGAGGCACCTAAGCGGATCAAGGATGTGTGTCGGCTCACTGGCTGCGTTGCCACCATGAGCAGATTTATCTCCAAGTCCGTCGAGTGTGCCCTTCCCTTTTTCAAAATCTTGAAAAAGGCGGGCCCAATGGAGTGGACCCTGGAGGCCGAGGCAGTGCTGCAGGATTTAAAAAAGTACCTCTCCCCCACGCCAATACTGGTTGCGCCCAGGCCACAAGAGCCGCTGCTACTGTATCTAGCGACAACAAATCAAGTGGTTAGCGCCGCACTGGTGGCGCAGAGGGAGGTCGACGAAGGGGCAGCAGCAATGACAAAGTTGACGGATGGCAAGCCAGAACACCCCCGGCAGGGCCTGGTCCGGGCAATGCTGGGTCCCCGGCAAGGTCTGGCACTGGTGCAGCAGGACCCACGCAACCAGGTGAAGTGGTGCCGAAGAAGAAGATGGTGCAGCACCCGGTTTACTTCGTCAGCTCCCTCTTGCAGGGGGCTAGGTCAAGGTACTGTTGTGTGCAGAAATTGCTCTTCGGCCTCCTTATGGCCTCGAGGAAGCTGCGTCATTACTTCCAAGCACACGAGATCACCGTCGTCACCCGCCTCCTGCTGCAACGGATACTGCATAACCCAGATGCAACGGGGAGGATTGTGGAATGGGCCTTGGAGCTGTCGAGTTTTGGTTTGAAGTTCGAAAGCACCTCGATAATTCAGAGCAGAGTCTTGGCGGAGTTCGTTGCTAAATGGACCTCAACGCCCGACGAAGAGATCCAGGAGACCACTCTCCCCGGCAAGGAAACAAGTCGCAACTGGATTATGTACTTTGACGGCCCTTTTTTGCTACAAGACGCCAATGCTGGTGTGCTGCTCGTCGCACCCACCGAAGAGCACCTCAAATACATGATCCAGATGCACTTTCCCAGGGAGATGTCGACAAACAACACTGCTGAGTACGAGGGATTGCTTGCCGGTCTCAGGATGGCGGCAGACCTCGGGGTCAAAAAGCTCATCGTCAGGGGCGATTCATAGCTTGTCGTCCGACAGATCAACAAGGATTATCAAAGCCCGTTGATGGAAGCCTACGTAGATGAAGTGAGTAAACTGGAGCAGCGCTTTGATGATATACAGGCAGAGCATCTCCCTCGAGTGGAGAACGACATAGCCGACTACCTGTCGAAGCGCGCTGCCCTCAAGCTACCTGTGGAACCATGTACTTTTGTGCTTCGGTTAACTCAACCATCCGCTGAACCATCAACAGAACAGAACAAGCGGAGGAAGTCAGGCCCCGGCAAGTACTTCCCCGCCGAGCTCATTGGTGCCGCCGGCAAAGATATTGCCATGGACGCCGAGCCTGCCATGGGACAACCGACTCCGGCGGGGCGCCAAGCCCTTGCCATGGAGGCAACTATTCCCGCGGCAGAGGAAATGCCTTTGGTCCTTGCCGTCGAGCCTCAGGCTCCAGCGTGGGCACAACATATCGTCCGGTTCCTCCACACAGGCGAGCTTCCTGAGGAGCAGGAAGAAGTAGAGAAAGTAGCCCGTCGGTCTGCCCTATACCAGTTCGTTGACAATGTTCTATACAGAAAAAGGCCAAACGAAGTGAAATTGAAGTGCATCTCCTGGGAGGAAGGACTGGAGCTGTTGGCAGAGATACATGGAGGCATATGCGGCTCTCACATAGGGTCGAGGGCCCTTGCCGGCAAGGCTTTTCGGCAAGGTTTCTTCTGGCCCACTGCCCTCCAGGATGTGACAGCATTAGTAGCCAAGTGTGAAGCATGCCAGTACCATTCAAAGAAACTTCACCAGCAAGCTCAAGCCCTTCAAACAATCCCTCTCTCCTGGCCATTTTCAGTCTGGGGGCTCGACATATTGGGCCCCTTTCCTCGTGCCGTCGGGGGCTTTGAGTACTTGTATGTTGCGATCGACAAGTTCACAAAATGGCCGGAGGTGGAAGCAGTGAGGAAGGTAATGGTGTAGTCAGCCGTCAAATTCTTCAAGGGGCTAGTTTGCCGCTTTAGTGTGACGAACAGAGTCATCACTGACAACGGCACGCAATTCACAAGCCACACCTTCATGCAATACATTGAAGACCTTGGCAGCAAGGTCTGTTTCGCTTCCATGGCACACCCATGGAGCAACAGCCAAGCGGAGAGGGCAAATGCTGAGGTGTTGCATGGCCTGAGGATGAAGACTTTTGATAGGCTACACAAAAGCGGAAGGCACTGGATTGATGAGTTGCCAGCAGTTCTTTGGTCGATCAGAACGACGCCAAATCGAGCCACCGGGGCAGAAGCAGTTCTCCCCACGGAACTCATATACGGGTCACCCCGAGTGCTCGCTTGTGATGAGCTTGAGCAAGAGCAATTGCGGCAAGATGACGCGATGCTCCTCGAGGAAGATCGTCTTCGGGTGGCTGTGAGTGCAGCATGCTACCAGCAAGCCTTGCGCCGCTACCATAGCCCCAAGGTTCATGCCCGAAGCTTTGAGGAAGGCGACCTTGTTCTTCGGCATGTTCAGTCAGCTAACAATTCCAACAAGTTGACGCCAAAGTGGGAAGGCCCTTATCGGGTAATACGAGTCACCAGGCCCGGCGTAGTCCGCCTGGAGACCGAAGATGCCATTCCAGTGAGCAACTCCTGGAACATCGAGCATCTTCGAATATTTTACCCATAAGGCGCGGCTGTCGGGCCCCCTGGCAAGCCACCTTTTGTACAAGCCTTGCCAGCAAGGCATGTAACCCTCTGGACAAAGCCAGACGCAGACCCTGAGCATAAATAAACGAAGCACTGGCGCCCTAAGTCATAACATGCATGCTAGGTTGAGTCTCTCCCTTGGTTAGGGTTGATAGTGCTTGAGCAGTGACTAACCTCTAGCATAGAGGTCGAGTCTGCATCTCTCTGTTCCTGTTCGTCCTCTTTAGTTCGCAGGGTACATGAATGTTTCCATTAAGCTAGGTGGAAGGAAGAGAAGAAGCCGGCGCTCCAGCCCCGGCAGGCCAAGGCTGCCGGGGGCTGAAGACACATGGGTCCACCCGCGGCAAGGCAAGGTTGCCGGGGGCTGCGATTTCAGATAAGTCTCTTACTCCCTGTTATGCATTTTCGTATGGAATTGGGACGTATGAAACATCATTTTATTCCAAGGTCGCCATGCCCCCTTTTTCCCGCCAACCGAGAACTTTTTCTTGGTCCGGAATCTGGTTGTAGCCGCGGCGGCAAGGAAGCAAGCGTAGGGCCTAATCCTACTTCACCCTCGCCTCCGCTGAGAGCGTGAGTTCGGTCGAATGAAGTGAGGAAGCGGAAAGGCTCGTTGCCGTGTGCCAATGTTTATGTTGAAAATAACAAGGGTTCGTCCCCTGGTATGGGCTTCGCTCACAAACAAAGGACCCGGCAAACACCCTTTTTTCATTAATATGCCCCATAAAGGTACGGTTTGTATGGAATGTAAACATGAGCAAGGGGATTACAAGTTTTAAATCTAACTAAGGCCCGTAGGCTTACAAGCTAAAAAGAGATAAGGTGCCCATAATCCCTTTCTTGTCCCTCTCCTCAAGAAACGAAACAAGAAGGCAAGAGGGCAAAAGGAGCGCCTAGGCGAGGTACGAGCATCAGAAGGCGTGAAGAGAACATGCCGGCGGCCGCCTGAGGGAGGGCTGGTGATGATGGTGCCGGGAGAAGAGCTAGAAGATGAGGCAACAGTCCGTCAATACGCTACGAAGGCGTCGGTGCCATCGTGCTATGACTTGACGGCCCGCCACCGGCCTTCTCCGGTCTCCCCATGCTAGCCGCCTAAGGAGGCGACCCCGAGAAGTTCAAGGAACCGGCCCCACAGGGAGAAGGAGCCTGGTGCAGATGCTGCTGCTGCTAGCATCGCCCTGGGGCGGCGGGTCCGACACCTAGTTGGACCCGTCGTCCTCTTGTCTGCTACCCTCGTCGTCGCTGTCGTTGTCCTCCTCGTCACTCTTGCTCAAGGAAGAGTCTTCGTCATCCGAGGAGCTTTCCACGCAGCACTTCAGGCGAGTTCCAAAGTCGTCGAAGACCTTGACAGAGAGGAGGCCATTCTCTATTAGCTTGAAGTAGAGAACGAGCCACGCCGTCAGGTTGTGGATGCGAGCGAAGGTTTTCCATCCGCGACGGAGATACATGACATGAGGGGCTAGGAAATCGACATTCGCCCATGTGACGATGTTCCCACAGCCCCTCATATGCTGTCTCAGCGCCTGCGGCGGGTTGAGGTCCATCTCTCGAGCGAATGGATTAGGGAGACGAAGACGACGACGCGCTGGCCGGCGCAGCCTGATGAAGAAGTCGCGAGGTTGGTCCCCGACGTGGCCCTCCATTGGAGGAAGGACCACTGGCGGAGGCGAGGCCGATGCGCCGCCCCGTCCTACTCTTCCTCGAGCGCCACAGCGGCCTCGGCCTCGCCCCTCCCCCTTCCCCTCACGGCCGGCTTCGCCACCACGCTCGCCGCCACCATCAAAGCATCAATGCGCCCTCTCGCCATGGCAGAGGGGAGGAAGAAGCAAAGATGGGAGGAGGTGGATGGCGAAAGACTGAAGGGTACCACCCTCCCGCTCCCCTCCTTATAAAGGGGCGGGGTCAGGGCTCGGCCGCCCCTCTCAGCCAACCTAGCTCATTAAGATGATTGTGGGCGAGGTCGTCGACCGCCTTCCCCGCCCAATTGAAGGCGCGTGGGTATCGACCCACGCGTGCACGTCTTCCCACATCCACGTGCCTGTCACCCACCTTGCGCCGTGCATGCGGCGTACGTGGCGCAAGGGGCGGGCGTAGTGGGACGCATGGAACGGCGGTTCAAGGGTAGAAAGCGTAAATGAGCAGCGGCCCCACGGTCTTAAAGGGACACGCAAGCCGCCTCTTTACTATTCACCACAGAATGACGCAAGCACGCTTTGGTCACCCCACGCGCGATCCCCATGTCACGCATTCAACGTGAATCTTGGGGAAGTGCAGCGGACGAAGGATTACCATGGTCAAAACCAGCCCTGCCTGCAAAAAAAACCCAGCCCTGCCTGCCTGCGCACCGTTCTCGGCCTAGCCCAACAACTCATTGCGCTTATGTATGGCCCAGGCCCAGGGGCTCCTGTTGGTGTATAGAAGTAGGGGTTCTACCTTGCACCCCTCTACTTGTGCACGGGTAGTCAGAGCCACGCCCAAGGTCACACTTGGCAAGGCAAGGGAAGGAGGCCGAGGCCACAAGACGGTCAAAGCAACACCAAGACAGAGACACAGAGAGCAAGAGGGCGAGGTAGGTTCCCCCGGCAGACCCTTGCCGGGGCAGCTTGCCCAACCCCGACGGGGCGCACCACCCTCGAGCCCAAGGCTTCCAATACCAACAACCACATTGGAACCAAGGCTTGGTAGGTGCCTCCATGATGGCATGCAGATCTTTGTGAAGATCATTAACACACATGAATATCATATGAGGACCAGAAGACGAGACCTTCGGCAACATCCTTGCCAGGGACAACAGTGGTGCCGCGGCAGGACCCTTGCCGGGACCCCGGCAAGACCCTTGCCAAGGATATCAGCGAGGCTGCGGCCAGGCCCGTGCGCACCAAGACCCCACCGCCGTTCCCAAGCAGCTGCCAGCCCAGCCAGCCAGGCGGGCACCTGCATGGCGACACGCGATCCCAAGGCCAACTTAGCAAGCACCTGCGTCATGGCATGAAGATCTTCGTCAAGACGCCACCACCACGCCACCTCAGCAGCCTGCCAGCCTACATGGCACTGACCACCTCGCTGGCCCGGGCGCGTGTCGAAGCAGGGTGAGGCAGTGATAAAGCTAGAGGGACACCTCAGGGGCGCATTTAATGTGTTTTGTCCTGTAATAGCAAGCGATAAGCTTGTGCACTGTACCCCTTTCCACCTCCCGTGTGCCACTATAGCGCCTCCTTCGACTATAAAAGGAGGCCCAAGGCGTACTATAGAGGGATTCGGCTTTTTGGGCAAATCACGCTCGATAGCTAGTTCAAGAACACTGATATATACACCAAAGCAGGACTAGGGTATTACGCGATTCCCGTGGCCCGAACCTAGGTAAACGACCTTCGTGCTAGCTCTTAGACCCGCTCTTCGCGCGACCCCGCGTCCGTCGACCATAGTAGGGATTCTTGTGATCCCATAGGTGTCGTTCCCACCGACAACGTGCAAGAGTGTATGTTCTCGCCCCCTCTCTCTAAATATCGGTCTTGCACTTGTGCACTCCTTCATAGTCTCCCCACACTTGGCCCCCCGCACCATCTTCTAGCCCCCACTGAATTTTTCCACATGTACAATCTAGCAGACTCCATGGTTGAACTTAAGCATAATGCACAAACCTCAAAACAACAGTGGTTGTCCTTTGTTCTAGAATCTTCCGTATCATAACTGCCCAAACTTTTTTTCTAGTTGAATTGCCATTATTTGTTTTTACTTTATGCTTTACAATGCACAATTCCATGAATCATAAAATAGATTAAGGGCTTCTTTGATTCAAAGGATTCTCAAAGGAATTTTGGAGGATTCTAATCCTTAGGAATTTTTCCTATCTTGGTTGTTTGATTCGTAGGATTGTAAACCATAGGGATTTTCCTATAGGATTCATTTGCACTAGATTTCATAGGAAACATCCCATCCACTCAAACCTCTTTGAAAGAATCCTGCGTTTTTTCTATGCACAATCAAACACTCGTACAATCCTGTAGGATTCAAGAAGACATTCCACTGTAATCCCATGTTTTTCCTATTCCCGCATTTTGGAAATCCTACGAATCAAAGAGGCCCTAGCTTTTTTATAAAAGCTAATTGATTTTGAATGAGATGAACTATAAGAATTAAATGAAGGTCTACATCAGGCATATATGACGCAGAGCTTACATGCTATAGTGTGGTATTTACTCATAACTTGGTTGCCAAATCTGATGCGTGCAAAGCACGTGTACCTTACTAATACTTCGAGTATGTGCAAAACACATAAATTAGAATTCCAATGGCATGCTACACAATGTCTCTCTTACAGTTCATGAAACCACGTGGCACATGTGGAGGTGTTGTCGCGACCTCCTTGTGCGGATTGATCACAGTGACGTGCTACTGGTTCCAGAAGAATGTACTCGTCCTCTCTGAGCCACACTGGCGTTACATGCATGAAGCGAAGATGTGCATGCATGCCACGCACGCACTCATTCCCTCACACGCACACGCAGGTACACGTGCGGACACATCTTTGTACCAAGGTCCACCCTATGTGATAATTTAACGCGTGTAAAGTCCTTCACTTCATTGATGGTCAATTAATACAGCACATGCATTGAGTGGACGTGAGTGGACATTACTACTCCACTGCGCGCATGCGAGTAGTTAAATCATGGGTTGTTAGTACTTCCATTGATCTCCTTCATATTTTGTGCCAATTTTTGACCATATTTGTAAGTAACATAATATTTATGCATGTAGGAGAAGCCAAATCCCGGGACTAGTTGCGGCGGCGCCACTGGGCATGCATCGTAGGCGAGGTGAGCGCCCTCCTTCCCCGCCAGCGATGCAGTGAACTTGCAACGCCATGTCGCTTTGCAACCTTGACAATCACTCCATCTATATGTATTGTATTCTTGTGAAAATACTTGGTCATTTCAAAAAAGATGGTAATTGATTTATCACTAGTTATAGAATGCTTGGTCGTGAAAATCAACCGAAGCCACAACCATAAGTTTCCATCGCGTAATACTTCATGGTCGGTCGCACCAACAGACTATCGGTTGGACCCGCGTCTCACCGAAGAGACATGCATCAGCTTGGTATGACATGTACGACCAGTTACATCACTGACTTGTGCGACCGCATTTGAGCAGTGTAATACTACTTGAATTTATGTTCCACTAAACTCATCGGGAGCCGTTTCAGGCCTCGAAACCAAAACCATCAATAAATCTTTACCTTGTTCCCATCACATTTGAAAGTACTAGTGCTACAATTAAGTGCAAGCCTGCTCACACCTACTAGTATGTACCAAACCTGAATGTGTTCCCACTATGCAGGTTTTAGTACTAGTGCTAGTACTTAGGTTATAAAAAGGGGAACTAACTAACCGAAAATTACTCTACCTTCCTCCTCATAAGTCCTTCTTCTTTGTCCGACCTTGCCATGGCCGGTGGGCAGAGCTCTAGGTCGAGAACTACGTAACAAGGGAGCGGCAACCAAGGCTGTGGAAAAAGAGGGCTCGCCGCCATGCAGAGACCTCGAAAGATCTCACACGGGCAGGCGATGGCTCCCAGGAGCGCCCTAGCCGCGGAGGCAAACATTCCGAGCTTGCGGCGCTGGAGTCGTTATCCCTCGACAGCATGCCCGATCAGCTCAATAAGCACCTCAATAAGCAGAAGGAGTTCATCCACAGCTTGGTGGAGCTGCTGAAGGAGAGGCTCGACAACATTCCCGCTGAGCTCAATGAGCAGAGGGAGTTAACCGCCGGCTTGGTGATGCTGCTGAACAAGAGCATTGCCTCAAAGAAGAAGGCGACCGCCAAAATCCTGCAACTTCAGGAGGACAAGGCGAAGCTCTGCTAGGAGCTCGACCTGCTGAAGGAGAAGAACGCCGGCTGGAAGAAGCTGCATGAGAATAGTAGTTCCTCGATGAAGATGCTGCAGGCCCTTGTTATGGAATAGAAGGAGGAGTTAGCGAAGCACTGCATCGAGCACCCAGCTGCTGTCAAGGTACATAATGCAGTTGTGGAACAGATGATGAAGGCTCGCATCGAGAAATCCCGCGTCATGGATAGAATGAAAAAGATGGCAGAGGAGACGCGCAAGGATATGGAGGTCGTGGAGGCAATGAAGAAGCAGTTATGACTCCATGGCCAGCAACCCTTCATGTAGTGAGAGCAGCGCCCCAGACTTGTGTGTGCGTCTTCTTTTTTTGGGGTGATAATCTTCCATCTTCTTTTGCTCATGTGTTTCTTCTTTTGCTTCGGGTGTTTCACCGCACGTGTCACGTTCTCGGTGAGGCATGAATAGAACAATGCTAACAATGATATGACTAGCAAATTAGATCATTTTGTTTCGTCATATGGCATTGGGTTGCCATTTTTCATGCTCCTCCATCGTACTACAACTCCAGTGGAAAACTTGAGTATACCACACGGTTCTTTGCTCCACCTCAGGTAGTCGGCACATTTATGCGAGCAGTCAAATCACAAGGCCCCGCCTTCCAGCAGTAATCAGCCGTCAAATCACAAAGGCCCTCGCCTCTTGTGAAACCGACCAAGCTAGACTGCCCCGCCCTCTAGCCTTTTAGAAAATGTATACTTTTGTATAGTAGTAGTATCGATGGATTGCGCCATGGAGCAAAACTAACAAGATGAAATTAAAGAAAAAAGGTGGTACATATAGAGAGCGCTCGTCCCCAAATTATGCATATAGTACTATTAAAAAAGCTAGTACGTGCTTAAATGGGGTGCTAAATTCTATTAAACAAATTAGCATACCTATTTAATTCTTGGGTTCTTATTATTTATGCCACTAGTTGTGTATCACTACTCTGTTTTGCCATTAGAAGTTACAACTACTCAAAAATGCCATCGATCCGTGAGATGCCTGCTCAAAAATGCAATAAGATACCTAAAAAATGCCATCGTTAAGTTAGATGTTTGCTCAAAAATGCCATTAGACATTGTTATTTTCACGTCAAACCCGTTAACCATGTTACATGACAAAAATAAGCCGATTCTCACAATGATAAGTGTGGCCCCGCTTGTCAGGAGTAACCAAGCGAATAATTTTACAGGAAAATAAGAACGTTATTGGGATCAAGTAGGCCCCACACTTTATTTTACTATAGTGAGCTAGAGGGAGAGTTGGCATGTTGGTCCATCAGTATTTATGTCATTATAACATGGCAAAAGAGATTTGAGTCACAATAATGGTGCCCAGCACAACACACCCCTCAAATAAAACTAAGCACCCTGAAATTCTTTGACAAAACTAAGCACCCTGAAATTCTTTGACAACTAAACTACTGGCTATATGATGTTGGCCATATATATTGTACGTATATAATGTGAAGAAGCGAGTGGTAGTACTATAGCAACTAAAAGATGAAATGTAAGAAATACTAGTATGTACGTACTGAAGAGTTAAAGTAACGAGAAGAAACATAACATAGTTCTGCCGGGGGCTCAGCACAACACACCCCTCAAATAAAACTAAGCACACCTGAAATTAAACTAAGCAACTAATTCGGATGACACTACATCAGAACCACCATGAGCAACGACACTGCCACCTTACTCGGAGTCCTCATCCACGTCCTCGACTTCGTCCTTGTCCCCCTTTCTCTTGGCTGATACTTCTTTGCTTGAACCACACACTTAGCTCTTGCTCTTCATCCAACCCTTGTAGATATTGAAACAAAGGTAGCCATCCATTGCAGCATAGTGGATGTGGTCTATATCTAGTACATTCCACTCCCATGCATGACGATGAAACTTGTGCGGAGGTTTCTTCAGTTTGCCGTATGAAGGATGAACCATGGCTCCTGCCAGGGTCAGCATTGAAGGCTGATCACGGGAGGGCAGCAACCCATTCTTATGGAGGTCGAAGGGGTTGCCTACAACGAGGCCTATCTGACCCAGGACTGTTCTATCGTTCGTAAAGTCTACAGTAACGAATTTGACTAGGCCGCCCTTGAGGAATTTCTTAAATTCCTCACACTCAACGTCGGCATGGCACATGTGGTAGACCAAGCATAAGTCATGCATGCAAACCTGGATCACGACGGGCATCATGTTCTCTTCCTCCTTCAGATTCTTCTCTTTGTCCAGGGTTGTGGTGTACTCAACATCTAGCCCGGCGACCCACTCATCATTTGAGTTTTCGAACATGCGTATGAAGCGAGCAAGGTATCCTTTCACAGTCGCGGAGGAATGGGTGTAGATGATGTCGAACTCATCGCTAGTGATGGTTCTAACCTTGTACTCACTGCTGATCATGGAGATTTGGGACGCCATGGATTTGGGAGGACGGTTAGGATTAGTGTAACCGCCGTAATGTGAAAGGACGAGATGACTAGGAGCAAACTGCCGTAATGTTAAAGGACATCCGGGGACGAGTAGGAGCGAACTGCCATCGTTTTTTTGATTGTAAAAATGCTGAGTGGGGCATGCGAACTGTAAGGTAGTGGCTTACCTGGTGGATAAATGGATTCATGCGCAGTACTATGGGGGCCCAATTAGATGTCATGTCTACTCGACGCCCAATTAAATGGCTAAAGTTACAGGTGATACGAAGCTTTCCATTCTCCCATGATACGGGCTTCCGAGAGCCCTTGGATCTGAGATCGAACGGTTGCATGGCGTGATTCTAGACCTATGGGTGAAGATCCTATCCTGGAGGGTTATTATGCAAATTTTCAGCAACTTAGCATGCGAGCGTTCGATCTCAGATCCAAGGGCTGCTAGCGGCCCGTATCATGGTCGTGCCTACCATGACTGTGGCCTCGCTTGCGCGGTCATGCCCTTCGAAATTTAACATGGTGCGTTAGGCTATCTAATGTTGGCATGTCATACATAGTCATCACTTAGTCACTCATACTACAACAAGGTTAGCTATAAGGTTGGCTATAAGAGTTTTTTACTTCTCTCCATCTCTTTCTTCGTAGTATTTATTGCATTTGCCAAGGAGTGACCTCTTCCAATGAAATGGTGTTTAGATGAGGTGCTAAGGGCATTAAATTTCTTAGTAATCAAGTTCCCAATGCATAGGTGCTTAGTTTTTTGTTGCTAAGTTTGCTTCATTTAATTAGCTATAGACTCAAAATTGTCTTTTCACCTAGGTACACGCGCTTAGCATAGTTTCTTCCTTGGGTCACCAAACTACTCTCTCTCTTCTTAATTAACTTGCCACATCAGACTTTATGCCTATGTGGCAGGCTTAGCACCTGTATGAGCAAGTAAGTACAATAGTGGGCTATAAGCCCGCTTTACATGGCATATTTGCATATGTGGAGGAAAGAGGCAAGGAAGAAGTGGAGGAGTGGGTGTCGGTGTCAAAACTGACGGATCTCGGGTAGGGGGTCCCGATCTATGCGTCTAGGCTGATGGTAACAAGAAGCAAGGGACACAATGTTTACCCAGGTTCGGGCCCTCTCGATGGAGGTAAAACTCTACTTCCTACTTGATTAATATTGAAGATATGGGTAGTACAAGAGTAGATCTACCACGAGATCGTAGAGGCTAAACCCTAGAAGCTAGCCTATGATGGTATGGTTGTAATTGTGATCGGCCTTCTAAGCACCAACCTCTCCGGTTTATATAGACACCGGAGAGGGCTAGGGTTTACATGGAGTCAGTTACAAGGAAGGAAATATAACATCCGGATTGCCAAGCTTGCCTTCCACGCCAAGGAGAGTCCTATCCGAACACGGGACGAAGTCTTGAGTCTTGTATCTTCATGCTTCAATAGTCCGGACAATGTACATAGTCCGGCTGTCCGGATACCCCCTAATCCAGGACTCCCTCAGTAGCCCCTGAACTAGGCTTCAATGATGATGAGTCCGGTGCATAGTCTTGTCTTCGGCATTGTAGGGCGGGTTCCTTCTCCGAATACTCCAAAGTAATTATCGAACACTTGAACCGTGTCCGGATCCACAAAATGATCTTCACATGCCACCGTAGAGAGAATGATATTTCACAAATGCAATTTGCTGACAATTTTTTAGACAGCGCGATGCGTCATTACGGTCGGGTCATTATTCGAACCGTTTTCCTACAACCAGCCACATCGGATATTGCGAGGCGGTTTCCTTGACACGTCTTGTCAAAGCAGAGATCATGTCCCCTTATTAGGGGATTCTCATCAATACGGGTATGGGTAGTCCAACCTCACCGCTAATCGTGGCGAGTGGGGAACGAGCGGGTTCCACTAGGGAAGTGGGGAGGCGCAAAAAGCTTTTGCCGTCTCTATAATGAGATAAGGTGTCTTCCTCCTTACCCACGCCTTCTCCTTCCGCTTACCTATTCCCATCTGTTCGAGCCCTAACGCCCAGGCTTCCTCCTTTTCCATCAAAGAGAGATTTTCCAAAGATGTCCGGATCTGGAGCAGGAGGCAAATGGATGGCATCTACCGTCCAGGAGAAGGATATCAAGAAGCTCCGGGAAGCCGGGTATCTGGCCAAGAAGATCGGCCACCGTCTCCCACTGGCGGGACAGGTTGTCCCTACTCCGGAGCCCCGCGAGAGAGTCGTGTTCCTTCCCCATTTCGTCGCGGGCTCGGGTTTCCCCTTCACCCTTTTGTTCATGGAGTCATGTATTACTACGTGATTGATTTTCATGATCTTTCCCCTAATTCTTTCCTCAATATCTCGATGTTCATCGTCGTGTGCGAGGCCTTTCTCCAGATTTCGCCTCACTTCAGCCCATGGCTGAAGATTTTCAATGTGAAGCCCAAGGTGGTGAGTGGCGAACACGCCGAGTGCAGCGGCGCCATGGTGAGCAAGATGCCCAAGGCCGTTTGGCCGAAGGGTGCCTTCAACGACTCCGTCAAGGAGTGGCAGCACCAGTGGTTCTATATCACCGAACCACGCAGTAAAAAGTGGGCTGCAGCTCCGGAGTTCAGATCCGGAGCCCCACTGCGGCTCACTTCCTGGCCCAAGAAGGGCCCGAACTGGTCCTCGTCCGATGAGCTGTTGCTGCTCCAGACGCGCGTTCAGAGCATGGTTGACAAAGACGTCAAACTCGTCGACGTAGTCCAGGTGATGCTAGTTTGCCTGGTTCTCCCTTGCCACCGTCGAGCCTGCAATTTGTGGGAATACGACCCAACCGAGCACCCGACCCTTCAGGAGCTCTATGATTCCTCCCACGAGGATATCTGGAAGGTGCTCTTTAAGTCCGGCAAGTCATGGTCAGGCTCTTCCGAGGACCGTGGGTATCAATTATCCCATTCTACAAGCCCGGTAAGTTATTGTTATGCTCTGTCCATCCATGCTTCGGCCGACATGTCCCGAGGGAACCAGTTTAATCATGCTTTGTCACGACCCCAGGAATGGATAAAAAAGGTGGAGCGGATACATTGTCCGGCTCCGCTGCCGGAGTAACCGGGCGGACCTCTTCTGACGAAGATGCTGGTCCCCGCGCCTTACGAGGCGCCAAAGAAAGAGGCCTCCAAGAAGGCTAAAAAGACCTGGAGTGGCCTCCGTCGTCGCGATGCTTCGGACGCCGAATCCGAAGACTCCAGCGACGATCCTTCTTTTGAAGACGAAGAGGAGGAAGCAGAGGAGGACGAGCCTCACTCTGGGGGTGGGAAGAAAAGGACGGCCTCCTCATCCCTGGAGGCCGAATCGGCCAAGGGGGGAAAAAGTTCCCTCCTAGAGGCATCCACTACGGCTGCCGATAGCAGCCCGGAGTGGGATCCCAGGGCCCAGCCCCTGGAAAAGTCGTAAGTATACGAAATCCGAACACGTATATGCGTCCGGAGCTATTTTGGTATAGTAGCTTTAATTGTTACCATATTCTGTATAGCCCAGCGAGGGCTCGCGCCGGACAGTCCTCATTGGAGGATTCCCTGGGCTCAGATGCCTTGGCGAGCGAGACGCCTCCAAAGGCCCCTTCCCCAAAGTCAAGGCGCGACACTGAGGTGTCATCTCAACAGGACCCGAACCAGGGAGGACACATCTCTGGAGCCGGACACACGTGAGCGGATAAGGCCCCCGGGACCTCTAAGGTCCAGGATCGAGCGAACAGCCACCTTCCATGGTGGGAGGCCTGCCTACCCCACCGGCATCCTCTGTTCGAGCAGAGCTGCCCGGTGGTCTATCGACAGCGTTGAAGAGCGCGTCTATCATCGATGGGCATCGGACCCTCATGGGTGCGGTGGTTGAGAAGATTCAGTCCACCGAGAGCAGGCTGAATGAGTCCTGCCTTGGCCTTATAAAGGCCTTTGAGGTATGTTTTCTAAGAAACCTTTGAGGAATCGTCGTAATATGAGTAGTAGCCCCTGATACATTGTCCGGCTGCAGCTAGAGAGCCGGGCAGGGGATCAAGTCCTCTGCTATTGCTGGAGCTTGTGTGAATGACGTATACCCCTTTATGTGAAATAGGCCTCTGCAGAGAGGACAGCCGCTCATAATGCGGAAGTGTCCGGACTGAAGCAGAGCCTTGCACGGGCCGAGGAGGAACTTGGCTGTGTGAAGAAGCAATTGGAAGACAACCAGGGTATGTTGAAAACATTTGTCTTGAAGTTGGCACGAATGAGTAATTGTGCCTAGTGAAAAGTATTTGTATTGTATGCTCTAGGAGCGAGTGCCAAATACGAGGCACTAAAGAAGGCTGTGGCTAATGCCAACGAGAAGGCTGCCGCTGAACAGGCGCTTCATGAAAAACACGAGGCCAGGGTCATCGTTGCTAAGCAAGAGCTCCAGGAGGCTGTGAAGAAAAGCGAGGGCTTGGAGCAGAGTCTAGTAGGGAAAGAATCCAAACTTGCCCAAGCTCTCGAGGCTGCAGAAGGTGCTCGAGAAGAAGCCCGAGGTGTTGTGCGGGACATTCAGGAGACCCGGAGAGTTGCGGCTGGTAAGGCCTTCTGTATTCTTATCCATTTGTACATCATAATGGGAAGAATTCCAAGCGGCAAGCTGAAGTCTTATTTTTCTAGGGGCATTTGCGGATCTTCCTCACAGCATATCAGATGCCGCCCAATTCCACCGGACCAAGGAGAACAAGTCCGCGGAGAGGGATTTCTGGTCGCAGTATTTGGCGCCGAACTATCCGGTGCCCTTTATCGACCAGCTGAAGCAGCTGGTCGAACTGCACCAGGCGGCCAAACTAGCCATGAAGGACTTGGTTGTCCGGCTGTGGCCCGCGGAGCCCATTCCAAGCAGTTACTTCGGACTCCTGAAGCGGATTGTGGGCGCTTGTCCTCGGCTTGATGCTATTAAGCGATCAGTTTGTATAGAGGGTGCACGTATGGCGTTTGCCCGTGCGAAAGTGCATTGGGGGAAGCTTGACGCGGAAAAGCTGATGACTGAGGGGCCGCCAGAGGGTAAGGAGCACCGCAAGCTCGAACTGTACTATGAAGGTGTACTGAAGGGAGCCCGCCTTGCGGCAGATAAGTGTACGAAAGACATTATATTTCCCTGAGGGCATTCATGTCGTTCTTTGTAATATGGGATACTGGCACTGTTATTATTTATTGCTTGTTTTGTTTGAACACTTGTTCTTCCTGTGCAGCTGTTTAATATGTATAAATATTGAGAGTTGGCTAGTCGTCGGCTTTTGCCCCCACGAAAGAAGTTCGGGGGTGTTTGGGTCATACATGGACACTCTTTATCCCATGGCTGGGTCCTTTTAAGGAGGTCTTCCTCACCACGAACCAGGCAATCGGACTATAGGGCTTTACCACTCTCACTTAGCCATAGGAATTCTAGTATGGTCGGCGCAACCCCTAGTGTTCGGAAAGACGGACTAGGGTCTCTATTGGCGCGTGATCGGAAGACCGATCCGTCACACTCTGCATTTATAATGGCGTTATGTAGAATAAATCTTGAAGGATTTTACAACCTCTCGAACAGCTGACCAGCTCTCGCTGTATCATGACAGTCGGTTTTCGGCTTTCTCTACTGAGGTGCTCGTCCGGTAGATCCGGGACACAATCGCAGTAGTTCTCCCTGCGCTACCTTAGCCGATATGACGGGACGTAAGGTACCAAAACAAGGGAGCCGGGCAAACCCAACCAATGACCCAAGACATGATTCGGAGCTGATGCATATAGTGCTATAAGTTCGGGGTGCCGAGCTACCGAAAAGGTGGTCAAACTTTACTGCCGTATTGTGAAGCCCCTGGCATAATCGGGCATGACACAAGGTGTTGATGAAAAACGACGGTCGACAAGTGTTATTTAAGTCTATGCATTGTAGCAAGATGATATGTTTATGCATATTCGTACGGTTTATGATTATGAAAAAGAGGTGTTTTTGGTGCAACCTGTGATGGCTGGACTGGAGGTGGTTGTGGGTGGATTGGAAGTTAATCCGGACTGCCTTCTTTGGGGGGGCTCCTTGTGTGTCCTGGCCAATTCCACGTCGCCAATCCTATTCTGCGTCAAAGTTAGTTTGTTAAGGCAAATACTTGAAGGTGGCTGAACATCCTCTTGTGGTTGGTCCGAGGGTTCGTAAACGGACCCTGGTTAATCCATTCGTTAGACCGTGAAGTAGCGCGGACTTGTTAGTTGGTTTCCGGATAGTCGGTAGTCATATCAGAATTTTGACGGGCATGCACGACTCGCTACTCCGGCAGTTATATCATTTCCGCTCTAAGGGTGGGGTTTGGCCTTGTCCGTGGGTTTGTGATTATCACCCGGTGTTGGCCTGAGGG
Organism: Triticum aestivum; assembly: GCF_018294505.1. Lineage (NCBI taxonomy): Eukaryota > Viridiplantae > Streptophyta > Magnoliopsida > Poales > Poaceae > Triticum > Triticum aestivum. The sequence goes on along the minus strand of NC_057807.1, from coordinate 310,074,613 downwards.
ATTTAGCACGTGAGATCTAGTCGACGTGGATAATCCCGTTAGCATATGGTAAATTACCGTATGAGGGGAAGGTGCCGAAGAATTATTCTTCAGCGTGGTATTTTTTGGTGATCCTAGGACAACCGTTAGAGTGGTGGGCCCATAAAACTTGGCCTTTGCACCTAGCATCTTTTAGAAGATGTTATTGAGCCCCCGGACTACTATGTCTAGAGGTATTGCAATTGAATTCCTGTGTTTGATGCGATCGGGGGGGGGGGGGTCTCTTGACTAGATGCCTCCCTTCATTATTTCTGGCTCACGATCAGTCGCTTTGTTTTGAGGATCCGGCATTCTCTATTGGTATGCTTTTCCGTTCTTCTAGGAGTACCATGAATTTCACATGGTTGATCGAGTATGTGGCTCGGGCCGTATAGGTCTGAGCTGTTCTTTGTTCGCCGACCGGACTGGGAATTGCTGGGCCTAGCACCAGCTTCCCTGACTTGACCTTTATGACCATTGCACCAAGGCTTGAGGATGCCTCTTCGTGTGTCCTTCTTGTTGTCTTGGACCGTAGTGATGTGTTGACGTTGGGGTATGTGCCTTGGGCTCTCCTGCTTGGATTGGGGTAGCCAGTTGTGCCGTGTGTGCCCTTTGTCGGGGCAGTTGAGTCTATATTTTTTGGTGGCCAGGACCTTGGTCCATCTGTCCACCAGCAAATCTTGGTCAGCTTTAAGCTACTGTTGCTTCCTTTGTAGGCTCCTTGCCATGGCCATGAGCCATCGCTTGAAGCGAACTTGTTCACTGGATCTTTAGGCATGCCGAATTCGTCATTGCCGAGGATGTCCTCGTCCTCGGAGTGGGGCATATAGTTGTCCATCTCCAAGTATCCCACCGTGGTCGGTCCGGCCTGCTTAAAGGCAGGCTGACTAGGGTTGTATTCCTCTTCGGCGCCATCCGAATTGTTTTTGTCTCCTGGACCGGTATTGCTGTGGCGGGGCTTGGAGCGGCGCCGACGACGTCCATGCTTTGCTTTTCTCCCTGAGGGATTATCCTCCGTTGCCTCATCGCCATTGGTTTCCTTTGGAGTGTCCACCGTATATATATCATAGGAAGAGGTGGCTGTCCACCGCCAGTGAGCGGTGATTCATGTTCTTCTCCTGCATCGCCTTCCATACCATCGATGTCTTCGGAGTCAAAGTCAAGCACGTCGGTTAGATCATCAATCGTGGCAATGAAGTGGGTGGTGGGTGGGCAATGAATTCCTTCGTCGCCTCCTTCCCACTCGAGCCGGACATAGTTTGGCCGCGAGTCTCCTGATAAAGGTAGAGACTTTTGTGAGTTCAGTACGTCGCCAAAGGGCGAGCGCTGGAAGATGTTCGCAGTGGTAAACTCCATTACCGAGCCCAACTAGGCTCGGCGGGCTCAGGAGCACGCGGACCGAAACCTACAACCGGATACAAATCCGAGGGTCCGGAGCCACAGGCTTCCCCAGAAGTGAGGCCTGCGTTCGGCTCCACCGCCGATGAGTGTACGGCCTGCGGGGCAGGGTCCATCCCTCCGTCCTTAGGCAACGCAACCTGCTTCGGATTTAAGTCCGGGGCTACTCCAGGGGTGATGCCCCGAGCATTGTTCGACAGCAGGTCTAAGCCGTGATCATTGTGACTGTCCAATGCTACTGGCGTAGGACCGAATGCGTCGAAGATCAAGTCTCCGTGGATATCAGCCGTGTAGTTCAGGTTTCCGAACCCGATCTGGTGTCCAGGGGCGTAGCTGTCGATCTGCTCCAGGTGGCCAAGCGAATTGGCCCGTAGTGCAAAGCCGCCGAACAAGAAGATCTGTCCGGGGAAAAAAGTCTCACCTTAGACCGTATTGTAGATGATGATTGAAGGCGCCATCAAGCCTTCCAGCGACGACACAGAGGAACTCTCAATGAAAGCACCAATGTCGGTGTCAAAACCGGCGGATCTCGGGTAGGGGGTCCCGATCTGTGCGTCTAGGCTGATGGTAACAGGAAGCAAGGGACACAATGTTTAACCAGGTTCGGGCCCTCTTGATGGAGGTAAAACCCTACTTCCTGCTTGATTAATATTGAAGATATGGGTAGTACAAGAGTAGAACTACCACGAGATCGTAGAAGCTAAACCCTGGAAGCTAGCCTATGATGGTATGATTGTAATTGTGATCGGCCTTCTAAGCACCAACCTCTCCGGTTTATATAGACATCAGAGAGGGCTAGGGTTTACATGGAGTTAGTTACAAGGAAGGAAATATAACATCCGGATCGCCGAGCTTGCCTTCCACGCCAAGGAGAGTCCTATCCGGACACGGGACGAAGTCTTGAGTCTTGTATCTTCACGCTTCAATAGTCCAGACGATGTACATAGTCCGGCTGTCCGGATACCCCCTAATCCAGGACTCCCTCAGTGGGCTCTCATGCAAGAGCCAGCCTCTACATGGTGGAGCATTGGGAGAGGCACTTGTATGGAGGTGGTTGTCGGTGTCAAAATCGGCGGATCTCGGGTAGGGGGTCCCGAACTGTGCGTCTAAGGCTAATGGTAATAGGAGGCGGGAGACACAATGTTTACCCAGGTTCGGGCCCTCTCGATGGAAGTAATACCCTACTTCCTACTTGATTGATCTTGATGATATGAGTATTACAAGAGTTGATCTACCACGAGATCGTAGAGGCTAAACCCTAGAAGCTAGCCTATGATTATGATTGTTGTTGTCCTACGGACTAAACCCTCCGGTTTATATAGACAATGGATGGGGCTAGGGTTACACAGAGTCGGTTATAGAGAAGGAGATCTACATATCCGAATTGCCAAGCTTTCCTTCCACGCAAAGGAGAGTCCCACCCGGACACGGGACGAAGTCTTCAATCTTGTGTCTTCATAGTCCAACAGTCCGGCGTGAGTACATAGTCCGGCTGTCCGAGGACCCCCTAATCCAGGACTCCCTCAGTAGCCCCTGAACTAGGCTTCAATGACGATGAGTGTGGCGCGCAGATTTTCTTCGGCATTGCAAGGTGAGTTCCTTCTCCGAATACTCCATAGAAGATCTTGAACACAAGGATCGTGTCCGGCTCTGCAAAACAATGTCCACATACCCCCGTAGAGAGTACAATATTCCACAAATATAATCTTCTGACAACTTTTCATAGTGTGACATCACGCCACGCCCCGGTCATTATTCGAACCGTTTCCCAACCTGCTACCACACATATCGCGAGGCAGTTTTATTGGCATGTCTTGTCGAAGCAGAGATCGTGTCCCCTTATCTCGGGATTCTCATCAATACGGGTGTGGGTAACCCAACCGCGCCATCAACGCTGCGCTTGGGGAATAAGCGAGCTTACCGGGCAAGTGGGGAGGCACAGGATCCCTGCTGCCTTTATAAGGAGATAAGGACTCCCTTTTTCACCCACGCCTTCTTCTTCCTCTGCTCATCCATTCCCCCTCGCTTGAGCTCCAATGCCCAAGCGTTCATCTTCTCTGCCCACAAAGGTCTTCCGAAAATGTCCGGATCTGGAGAAGGAGGCAAGTGGATGGCCTCTACCGTCCGGGAGAAGGATATCAAAAAGCTTCGGGAGGCCGAGTATCTGGCCAAGAAAATCAGCCACCGTCTTCCGACGGCGGGACAGATCGTCCCTACTCCGGAATCCCATGAGAGGGTTGTATTCCTCCCTCATTTTTCTGTGGGCTAGGGTTTCCCCTCCACCCATTCGTTCGCGGCATCATGTATTATTATGGGATCGATTTTCATGATCTATCCCCCAATTACTTCCTCAAAATCTCGACATTCATCGTCATGTGCGAGGCCTTTCTCCGCATCTCACCACACTTCGGCTTATGGATGAAGATCTTTAATGTGAAGCCCAAGGTAGTGAGCAGCGAGCACGCGAGTGCGGAGGCGCCATGGTGAGCAAGATGCCCAATGTCACATGGCCAACAGGTACGTTCAATGATTCCGTCAAAGAGTGGCAGCAGCAGTGGTTTTACATCACTAAGCCGCGAGGCACGAAATGGGCCGCTGCTCCCGAATTCCGATCCGGAGCCCCCCTGCGGCTTACGTCCTGGCCCAAGAAGGGCCTGAACTGGTCTTCTTCTGACGAACTGTTGGTGCTCCAGACGCACGTCAAGGATATGGAAGACAAGAATATCAAACTCGTCAATGTAGTCTAGGTGATGTTAGTTCGCCGGATTCTTCTTTGTCAACACAGGGCTTGCAATTTATGGGAATTCGACCAGGCCAAGCACCAGACCCTGCTAGAGCTCTCCGGCTCCTCGCACAGGGACATTTGGAAGGTGCTCTTTAAGTCCGGCAAATCGTGGCCGGACTCCGCCAAGGATCGCGGGTACCAACTGTCCCGCCCTGCAAGTTCAGTAAGTCATTGCACTACAAAAAAAATACACTTCCATGATGATACGTGTTTGTCACAATAGGCCGCGTTTTCTGTCATGCATGTACATTCATGACGATTTTATGACAGAATCAAGATAGTCATACCTGTGCTGTCGTAGAAGTGTTCCATGACATTACCAAAATTATCATCACGGAAGTGTCCACTTCCATGACGATAAATCACGCGTCACAGAAGTGCTTTCGTCAAGGGTGACCGACACGTGGCATCCACCGTAATGGAACGCCGTTAAGCTATCAGGTCGGATTTTGGATCCGATAACCTGTTAACAGCCTCGACCAATGGGGATTTTCCACGTGTAAAATCATCATTGGCTGGAGGAAACACGTGTTGGCTCACCGCTGGGACAGATGTCATCCACTCATTGGACAGAAGGCGCCTATGATACATCGACACGTGGCACGGCCCAACAGAGGCCCATTCCTGTGAAAAGGCCGGCCCGTTTGACATGGTCAAAAGGTGGCGTGCCGGCCCATGGAAAGCCAGTTAACGGCCTATTCGCGTATAGCCCATTTACAGCCCGCTAACCCAAGGCCCGTTACGCCCTATTCGAATTAGGCCCAGTAATGTCATCTGGGCCATCCAATATGATTCCAGCCCATTTTCACTTCTGGCCCATGTATGGCCCATAAAGTCTTTTGGCCCATATGAGGCCCTATGTAACTCTTGGCCTATTAACGGCCCGTTGTGAAACTGGCCCGTAATGAACAGTGTATCACTTTACACCCATTAACGGCCCGTGGTGAAACTGGCCTGTAATGAACAGTGTATCACTTTATACCCATTAACGGCCTGTTATTCCGTTGGGCCGTTTCCAGCCCATGTTATCTTTCGGCCTTCTTAGAGCCCATTTATTCTTGGGCTCATTTCCAGCATTCGTTTACTTACGACCCGTTACTGTCATTTTCTGCTTGTGGGCCAAATTCAGCCCGTGGTTACAGTCAGCCCGTTTGTGGTCCGTTAATACGTTGGGCCGTTTTCATAGCGTCATCAAATACGGCCTATTAATGATGGCTCGTTATGGTTGGCCCATGAACGGACGATTCCAACTCTAGCCCGTTTACGGCCAGAATGCGGTCTGTTTGGCCCATGTTTGGGCAATCGATCATACGACCCGTATAAGGCCCATTGATGATACAACCCATAGAAGGCTCATTGTTTCTACGGCCCGCAGAAGGCCCATTGTTTCTATGGCCTGTAGAAGGCCCACTGTTTCTACGGCCCGTAGAAGGCCCACTGTTTCTACGGCCCGTAGAAGGCCCACTGTTTCTACGGCCCGTAGAAGGCCCACTATTTATACGGCACGTAGAAGGCCCACTGTTTTTACGGCCCGTAGGAGGCCTAGTGTCACTACAGTAAATATTAGCCCATGGTTATTGTGGCCTAGTTTTAAAAAATAGGTTATTGCAGCCACTAGCAAACCGCAGAAAAAGAACTGCACTGACTACAAGCAAACAAATAAACAAGACAACAAGGAAATAAATAAGCAAGCAACTTACACTAGGCTATCACGGCTATTATACACATTACATCCACTGGCCATCAAAGTTCACCACCAGTGCAAATATAGGGAACACAGAAGCATATAAACACCGTAGCAAAACAAGTCCGGAACTAAAACCACTTCAGAAGAGCTCAAGAAACAATATCCTAGGTACCCATAATGCTGGCAAGATGCTTAGCAAGCTTATTAACCTTCTCTTGTTTGGCGCTTAAGTCCTCCAGCGCTTGTTGTTGCACGAGAAAGTATGCATCTGAATTCTGTAGGGACTTCCTCAGTCCTTCGGCTTCCTGTTGCATAACATCTGATCAATGTCTTTCAACTTGAAGTTGAGACTCAAGAAGCCGAACTGATTCAAGCAACGAGTTCGAAGAGCTTGTGCCAGCAGTGGTAGCCAGTAACTCGAATACTACATCAAGACAGGACTTTGGGGTTGTCTCAGTGTCTTCAATATAGTTTTTATCAGCTTTCTTGGAGACCAACAGGGATGTCTCACTATCTTGAACCTTATCTGCATTACTTCCTTTACCATTGCATAATAGGGTACTCTTCTCCAATATTTTATCCGCGTTCTAAAAGAGAAACAAACAAACACATCTCGGGTTTACAATGTAGTATATGAAACTCATTTTGGTAAACCAGTTTAGTAGTAAGGTGGACAGGATAACAACATGAAACAAACATATATCTATGTAGTATGGTCACTGTATGGTCTATATCATTCGAGTTTATGTTGCCAAATCAAGATAGATACAGTTTGCATCATATCTATTTAAGACAAAGCAGCATAGACAGATATAAGTGTGGGAAACTACACAGCAATAACAACACTTGTAATGTGCATGGCATGAGAACATAACTATTTATTCAATTGAAACTGAAATCAACATAGAGCAAGTTACAACAGCAAACAACCAAACACATTGAAGAAATAGGTTTAAAACATACCTGTTGCACCATTGGAGTTTCAATTGCATCCTTCAAATTTGAAATTAGTTGGTATCAGTAAATACAGTGATGCAAGAGCAAAGTAGTATGAACCATAGCTACGGAAGCTGACTTGAGAACAATTCTTCTTCTGCTTTAAGCGTTGACTTCGGGTTTAGAGTGGTGGTCCTCGTGATTTGGGCACTGCAGTTGCCTTCCTAACTGCTCGTGTTTGGGTGCTCTATGGTGGAGACGATGTTGTGTCAACAGGAACTGGGTGTCTATCTGCTGGGGTTGGGGTTAGAAGGGGTGTAGCTGGTTCTCTGTCCAACTGGGTAGGGGTACAATCTGCATGAGTGTGGGTTATGTCTGGTGGGTCTAGTTCTTGGGCAAGTACAACCGTGGTTCTATCTGCATCGACATGTAGCACGATCTTTTCTGAAGACCGTGTTTTTACTCCCATAGATACTGCCATCACTCCCTCCAATTGAAATGGCTAATAAACAAGAAAAGTAAGTGAATGCACATACATTGTAAGGTAGACAGGTGCAATGGATAGTAGGGAAGAAAACGAGCCATGAAATAATTCACATTTATGTTGTCTAAGCAAATAGAATAGCAGGACATAATTTCACATATATGATGGCTAATTAAATAGGATAGCATGACACAATTTCACATGTATGATGGCTAACTAAACAGGATATAATGACATACTTCAAAATATGATGACTATGTAAACAGGATGACATGATATAACTATACGATATGTCTATTAAAGTGATTGGCATGCCATAAATCACAAACATGTCATCCATGGAAACATGATGGCATGATATAATTCACGAATAGAATGACATAATTTAAAATATGATGACTATGTAAACATGATGAGATGATAAACTATATTATGTCTTTAGAAAATGGGTTGGCATGCCATAATTCAGATACATGATGTCTATGTAAACATCATGGCATGACATAATTCAAATATATGATTTATATACTAAGGAAGTGAGCAGAGGTCAATCGCATATATGATGTGTCAACTAAGGAGATGGTATTCAATATTGTGTATATGATGTAAGAACTAAGCATTGCAATACAACATATGCATTATATGAGTAATATAACCCCGCCAAGTTTGAGCATACACCTCAAGGGGATAATAGGACTGGTCATCTGCCTCTGAATCCTCCTCTGAAGAGCTATCTGCAACCAGCAAGATATCTGCTTCAGCAGGTAGCATTGTCTGCTCTGAAGACCTTGTTTTCACTCTAGATTTCTCCATCGCCAATTCGAATGGCTGATGCACAGGAAGAGCAGTTGAATATACAAACATTGTTGACAAAAGCAATGAGAAATACAAAAAAAGGACGGCATGATATAATTCACATATATGACGCTTGCCTAAATAGCATGGCATTGCATAATTCACACACATAATGCCTTGCAAGAAGATAACATTACATAATTCACATATATAATGTCTTGCAACAAGATGGCATTGCATAATTCACATATATGGTAATTAGACACTAAACAAGTGGCATTCACACAAAGCATGTCTAAACTAAGCAAATGACATAGCAATGCAAGATACCATACGCACGATATGAGCAGCATAACCCTGCCAAGTTAGGGCATGCACCACGGGTGATAAAAATTTAACACGTAATAAGATGGCATGATATAATTCACATATAAGATGACTGGCTAACCAGGGTGAAATTGCAAAATTCACATATATGATGCCTGGCTAGACAAGATGGCATTGCATGATTCACATATACGATAAAGAAACTAAACAAATGGCATTGACACAAAGCATGTCTAAACTAAGCAGATGACATCTTTAATGTATACAGTAAGCAATGCAAGGCACCATATGCATGATATTACCAACATCAGCATGCCAAGTTAGAGCAAAGACCTCATGGGGTAAATAGGAGTGGTCTTCTCCTTCTGAATCCCCCTCAGAACAGTTATTTTCCTCTTGATTACGATCTGAAATGGGTGGAGGGGGGCTGCCTTTGCACCCACCATGGAACGACGTCTGCATGAAATTTTATTGCCACACAAGGCTCGTCTCTTTTTCTCTACATGATCAGTTCCATTGTGTACAATAACAGGCTTGCATAGGAATAAAACTTAGTGAGATTATGTAAGGAGTGAATGCACAAATCCAGAGTGATGGTAGCAAACTGTGGATAGACCCAAAACCAATGATAGCAGGCAGATAATAGCTTTAGTTAAAAAATACAGATAATGTCTCCTTTAATGTTTATTTGCACCCAACATGAAACTCATAGTAGACACCGGAGATTAACCAGATAGTAGACAGATAGTATTGATTGCTACCCCAATATGTACCCCACAACCATTTAAAAACTCAAGTTTCAGCATTAGTTTGGACCTGACTCAGAGTATAATAGGTGAACACGACGATAATGTAGCATGTCATCATATTAAGCGATGCATAGCGTAAGCAGACATGGAAGAGTGCGACCTCTCTTGCGGACCCGTGTAGTCCTCAAGGTCATCTGCTCAGTTGATGATGGTAATGCAGTTGTCGTGGCTGCCGGCAGCGGGGAAGAAGATCTGAGGCGGCGAAAGACAGCCTAGAGAGCGGATCCATGCTGTGGTGAACCCTTCCGTCATTGGAGCAGCTGAGCTGGGGTGGAACACAGCGCCATAGGAGCAGGACAAACCACACAAGGTTTTCTTTGGCACATATCTGTAACAGATGTAATTGAGTAAGGGCTTGTTTGAATTTGAGGATTCTAACAATGCAGGGATAGGAAATAGAAAGGAATAGGATAGGAATGCACATGCAAAACAGAGAATTTAAAAACACATGATTTCTTCCAATCTGGGTGTTTGATTCACAACAATTGGTGATCACAGGATGCAAAAAAGCATGGTGAGATTAAGTCAAACCACAAGAAAATATACGGTTATAATGCTATTATGCTACTATCTGTTAGTCTTGTGCTTGATGAATAGGAATATGAAAAGGAGGAGAAGTGGAAATTAGAATTCCTACATTTTTTCTTTCAAGGAGGCACTAAAGGAACAAATCCTACAGTTTTCCTTTGCTCCATTCCTTTGCACCAAATTCATGAAAAGTAGTACCATAGGAAACTTTCCAATTCCGATGTTTTTCATTCACTTTTCCTTTCAAGCACTGGCGATTCTAGTAGGAAGGCTTGAGCAAGGAAAATCCTACACTAAAAAAATGTTTTTGTGCTACTTCTATTACTTTGGACCCAGGCCACTGCCATACTAGCTCAACACCCAGGCCCATCGACAAATGCACAGCTCAAACACACAGAGATAAATAATGATGGCGTTCAAGAGAGTCCATCACGGATAGCTAAGTTTCCTGGTACCTCACTGCTTGTCATATAGTAGGATAAAATAATCGTATTTCCCGTAACTACGAGTGCTCAGTGGACAATATATATAACATGTAGAGTAAAAAAGAGATGCAACAAGTGTACAACCTCTTTGGCGAAGCCATGTCGATCTCATCGTGATTGGGTTGGCCGGTGAGGATGCTCCGGCTGACTTGGCTGTCGTAGGAGGGGAAGAAGATCTTAGGCGTCTGGAGATGGAGCCCGACGTACTGCTCAGCTGTGATGGAGGGTTTCGTCGTTGGAGCGGCTCCGGTGAGTTGTACGACGCCGAGGCTGAAGCAGGACAAGAGAGACAACGAACAATGTTAACCTGAGTGGAATTCTAATAGCATCTCCAATACATGACGTAAAATACATAACCACAAAGTGCTAGATGTAAAATACATCAGCCGCTCATCTCTGAACTTAATTGTTGAAACTGAACTTAACTGTCGAAACTGAATTTTGCTGTCGAAACTAAACGCACTAGCAAGGTGAGGCTACACGTCGGTCGACTGCCTTTTTCATCTCTGGTCAGTCGATTTTGCAGCCGTTGGATACGAATCAAGGGCCCGCGGTTCATCTTCAACCTCCACCCCCCTGAGCCACCAGCCACCACCGGCCAAACAGCAGCCCCCCGCCGCCCGCGGCCGGTGGTGCGCCGCCCTGCCCGCCCCGAAAACACTCCCCACCGCCGGTCCGCTGCCGCCCCGGCCATCCCTCTAGCCCCCCCCCCTGTGCTAAGCTTTTTCTACGGCGATCCCCACACCACCGCCCCGCCAACGCCCCACCACCTTCGGCGACCACCGCCCCCATCCTGAACCCTAAGATAGATAGTGGGGTACCTCTCCGGCGAGCCCCCCCACCCCACCCCCTGAAAATCGACTGACCCAAAAGTCGATTCAGTCGACCGAAGTGTAGCTAAATCGGAGCAGCATCGCAAGCAAGAGCAAGAGCGAGAGCAGCAGTGCGAGCAAGAGCAATAGCAAGAGTAGACCAGGCAGGGGAATGAGAGCAAGAGCAGAGCAGCAGCGTGAGCGAGAGCTAAAGCAGCAGCAGCTCCTACTAACGTGGATGTTGCCACCGAGGGAGCGACGCCATGGAGGAAGTGGTCGGCGACACCGCTGTGGATGGAGCCACGTCGTGCCGGCTCGGGACCGAGCGCCGTCAGCACCGTGAGATAGAATCAAGAAGAAAATGCGGCGATTAGTGTACAGCCTCTTTGGTGGCGCTGATTAGGCCGCAGCTTCATCCAAGGAAATGGTGATGATGATGCTCTTCCGGTGGTGCAGGTGAAGATGGCGGTGTGGGAATGGAGGTGGCGCGAAAGACGAGGGGAACGTCGGGGCAGCTCCTTGAAGGTGGAGGACGGGGTGGCTGAACCGGCGGGACGATGAGATCGACGACGGATCCTCATCCGGTACGGTGGATGAGGGACGTTGAGGTGTTGCTATGGACGGCGTCCTCGGGGAAGAGGCTCCGGCTGGGTGGCGGACGGAGCAGGGTGTGGGGTTTCGTCGCGGCTTTTCACGGCCTCGGTGTAAGAATGGGTGGGCGGATGGGATGGCAGTGGGGAACCATGGCTTAGAGATGTGGTCCGAAATGTGGGGTAAGTTACAAAAGTACCCCCACCGATTTGAGCCGGTTCTTTCAGTTCAGGGGTACCACGGACATTTGGCGTGTCGGGATTTCACAGGAGGTGGGAGTTTTCGCGCGTGTTGTAATTTCGGAATAGCATGGCACGGGTTGAGATGGAGGGAGTTGTCGGAGCACAACGAGACAAAGATATATCTTAAATATTTCGGGCTAACAAGGCGCGGGTTGAAGAGGCGAGAGTTTTGCAGCACGATAGACAGAGACGCTAGCTTGAATTTTCAGCATAACAAGGCGCGGCTGGAAATTTTGGAAGAACAAGCTTAACGTGTACCCAAAAAAAAAGACAATTTGCACCTCAACACGCACAACACACACACAAACACCATTTAGACTAGAGTAAGGTACACGTGCATTGGACGCATGAGATTTGGCAACCAAATTATGAATAAATACCACATTATAGGATGCAAGCTTTGAGTCATATATGCATTATGTAGATGTTCGTTTAATTCTTATAGTTCATTTCATTCAAAATCATCTAGTTTTTATAAGAAAGCTAATCTATTTTAAGATTCATGGAATTATGCATTATAAGACATAAAGTAAAAACAAATAATGGCAAATCATGTAGAAAAACTTTCAGGCAATTCTGATACGGAAGATTCTAGAACAAATAAGAAGTGCTTGTGTTTTGATGTTTGTGCATTATGCTTAAGTTCAACCATGGAGTCTTCTAGATTATACATGTGGCGAGATCTGGTGGAATCTAGATGATATCCAACGACCAGTAGTGCTCAAATTTGCCATCTTTGGACCATCGGATTCGCCTCATCCAACGACCATCTTTCAAAGTTAAAGTTACCCGCACACAATATAAAAAAATATAAAATATAATATATATAGGGGTATAGATATATATATGTGATGCGAAAGCCGCCCATCATCTCCAATTAGAAAAGTGTGTCCATGCAAGGATGCGACGTGGCCAAATGATGTCTGCCATCGGTATCTCAAATTCAAATCAGTCTGACCTTGTTCAATGTGTATACATTACAACATGCTCGTTTCCAAACCACACCGCGCAGATCTTCCGTTATATTCATGCATGCATGGGTTTCAAACATCAGGATCTCTTATTCAAATATTTGAATTGAACCTTACATTGATGATGACCTCACCTATTCTTTTACACCCACACAGACACAGTAGTCTTCTCTTTATAATTGTACCACTAACTTTCTCTCGTGCATGCATGCACACACACTACCAGTCGGCATTATCCATCGCACACATGCAATCTTTTTCTCCAGGTCGGTCTCCCATGAAGGCACACACCCACACACATCCCCCTCTCCATCATATCGGGCATTCTTTATCTCTCACGCGTGCATGCGCAACGATCGATGTTCCTCTATGTATGTGTGTATATAGCTAGGTCTTTCATAGTTTTCCACACAAACCGATCAATCGATATATCCAGTGAGGTCTCACCCTCTTTCCCACATCCACATCGATCAATCTATACCTCTCTATATAGGATTAACATATATAGCTAATACACCCACATTAATTATATATACAACGTCCCCTCTCATCATCCATGCCTTCCGCTTCATCTCTCAGACGCGTGCACAATGGCGAAGACAGGGGCAGTAAGGGCCCAGCCCCCCCCCCTAACATCACTATATATCGAGGCTAATATGAATGTGATCATTAGACAATTGCTGCTAAAATGGTTTAAGTTCATGAATTGACCCTCCTCGTAAAGGATTAGCAATGCTTGGCCCCCTAGCTCATTTATTTTTCATGGCTCCGCCACTGCGTGCAACAGCGCATGTGTTCGCCCCCTCTCTCTAAATATCGATCTCGCACTTGTGCATTCCTTCATAGTCTCCCTCCACTCGGCCCCTCGCACCATCTTCTAGCCCCCCACCGGATTTTGCCACATGTACAATCTAGCAGACTCCATGGTTGAACTTAAGCATAATGCACAAACCTCAAAACAACAGTGGTTCTCTTTTGTTCTAGAATCTTCCGTATCATAACTGCCCAAACTTTTTTTCTAGTTGAATTGCCATTATTTGTTTTTACTTTATGCTTTACAACGCACAATTCCATGAATCATAAAATAGATTAAGGGCTTCTTTGATTCAAAGGATTCTCAAAGGAATTTTGGAGGATTCTAATCATTAGGAATTTTTCCTATCTTGGTTGTTTGATTCGTAGGGTTGTAAACCATAGGAATTTTTCCATATGATTCATTTGCACTAGATTTCATAGGAAACATCCCATCCACTCAAACCTCTTTGAAAGAATTCTGCATTTTTTCTATGCACAATCAAACACTCGTACAATCCTATAGGATTCAAGACGACATTCCACTATAATCCCATGTTTTTCCTATTCCCGCGTTCTTAGCTTTTTTATAAAAACTAATTGATTTTGAACGAGATGAACTATAAGAATTAAACGAATTTCTACATCAGGCATATATGACTCAGAGGTTACATGCTATAGTGTGGTATTTATTCATAATTTGGTTGCAAAATTTGATGCGTGCAATGCACGTGTACCTTACTAGTACTTCGAGTATGTGCAAAACACGTAAATTAGAATACCAATGGCATGCTACACAGTGTCTCTCTTACAGTTCATGAAGCCACGTGGCACATGTGGAGGCATTGTTGCGACCTCCTTGCATGGATTGATCACAGTGACGTGCTGATGGTTCCAGAAGAATGTACTCATCCTCCATGAGCCATACTGGCGGTACATGCACGAAGCGAAGATGTGCACGCACACCACGCACGCACTCATTCCCTTGCACGCACACGCGGGTACACGGGCGGATGCAATTTTGTACCAAGATCCACCCCATGTGATAATTTGATGCATGTAAAGTCGTTCACTTCATTGATGGTCAATTAATACAGCGCATGCAAATTGAGTGGACGTGAGGACGGAAGAAAGACATTATTACTCCACTGCGCGCATGCGAGTAGTTAAATCGTGGGTTGCTAGTAGTACTTCCATTGGTCTCCTTCGTATTTTGTGCCAATTTTTGACAGTAACATAATACTTACACATTTGAGCAGTGTAGTACTTGAAATTTATGTTCCGCTAAACTCATCGGGAGCCGTTTCGGGCCTCGAAACCAAAACCATCAATTAATATTTACCTTGTTCCCATCACATTTGAAAGTCTGCTCACACCTACTAGTACGTACCAAACCTGAACGTGTTCCCACTATGCAGGTATTAGTACTAGTGCTAGTACTTAGGTTATAAAAGGGGAACTACCTAACCGAAAATTACTCTACCTTTCCTCCTCATAAGTGCTTTTTCTCCGTCCGTCGTTGCCATGGCCGGTGAGCACAGCTCTAGGTCGAGAACTACTCGTAACAAGGGAGCAGCAACCAAGGTTGCAGAAAAAAATAGAGGGCTCGCTACCACATAGAGACCTCGGAAGATTTCTCACGGGCAGGCGATGGCTCCTAGGAGCGCCCTACCCGCGGAGGCGAACATGCCGAGCCGGCGGAGCTGGAGTCGTTATCCCTTGACGACATGCCCGATCAGCTCAATAAGCACCTCAATAAGCAGAAGGAGTTCATCCAAGGCTTGATGGAGTTGCTGAAGGAGAGCCTCGACGACATGCCCGCTGAGCTCAATCAGCAGGGGGAGTTGACCGCCGGATTGGTGATGCTGCTGAAGAAGAGCATTGCCTCGGAGAAGAAGGCGACCGGCGAAATCATGCGACTTGAGGAGGACAAGGCGAAGCTCTGCCACAAGATCGACCTGTTGAAGGAGAAGAACACCGGCTGGAAGAAGCGGCATGAGAATAGTAGTTCCTCGATGAAGATGCTTCAGGCCCTCGTCATGGAACAGAAGGAGGAGTTGGCGAAGCTCCACATCGAGCACCCGGCTGCTGTCAAGGTACGTAATGCGGTCGTGGAATAGATGATGAAGGCTCGCGTCGAGAAATCCCACGTCATGGACAGAATGAAGAAGATGGCGGAGGAGACGTGCAAGGAGATGGAGGTCATGGAGGAGATGAAGCAGTTACGACTCTGCAGCGAATTAGATCATTTGGGGTGATAATCTTCCTTTTTCTTTTTCTCATGTGTTTCATCTTTTGCTTCGGGTGTTTCGCCGCACGTGTCATGTTCTCTGCGAGGCATGAATAGAACAATGGTTTTTTTGAGGGAATGAATAGAACAATGCTAACAATGAGATGACTAGCGAATTAGATCATTTTTTATCGCCATATGGCACTGGGCTGCCGTGTTTCGTCCTCCTCCGTCGCAGTACCACTCCGGTGGAAAACTTGAGTATACCACACGGTTCTTTGCTCCTCCACATTCAGGTCATTGGTGCATTTATACGAGAAGTCAAATCACAAGGCCCCGCCTTCCAGCAGTAATGAGCCGTCAAATCACAAAGGCCCTCGCCTCTCGTGAAACTGGCCAAGCTAGACTGCCTCTCCCTCTAGCCTTTTAAAAAATGTATACTTTTGTACAACAGTAGTATCGATGGATTGCGCCATGGAGCAAAACTTGAAATTAAAAAAAAGGTGGTACATATAGAGAGCGCTCGTCGCCAAATTATGCATATAGTACTATTAAAAAGGCTAGTCACAATAATGGTGTCCAGCACAACCCACCCCTCAAATAAAACTAAGCATCCTAGAATTCTTTGACAAAACTAAGCACCTTGAAATTCTTTGACAACTAAACTGCTGGCTATATGATGTTGGCCATATATATTGTACGTATATAATGTGAAGAGACGAGTGGTAGTACTATACCAACTAAAAGATGAAATGTAAGAAATACTAGTATGTACGTACTGAAGAGTTAAAGTAACGAGAAGAAACATAACATAGTTCTGCTGGGGGCTCGGCACAACACACCCCTCAAATGAAATTAAGCACACATGAAATTAAACATTGCAACTATTCCGGTAGACACTGCATTAGAACCACCATGAGCAACGACACTGCCACCTTACTCGGAGTCCTCGTCCACGTCCTCGACTTTGTCCTTGTCCCTCTTCCTCTTGGCTGATACTTCTTTGCTTGAACTGCACACTTTGCTGTTGCTCTTCATCCAACCCTTGTAGATATTGAAGCAAAGGTAGCCATCCATTGCAGCGTAGTGGATGTGGTCTATATCTAGTACATTCCGCTACCATGCATGACGATCAAACGTGTATGGAGGTTTCTCCTGTTTACCGTACGAAGGATGAACCATGGCTCCTGCCAGGGTCAGCATTGAAGGCTGACGAGAGGACACTAGCCGGTTCTTCTGGAGGTCGAAGGTGTTGCCTACAACGAGGCCTATCTGATGCAGGACTTCTTTGTTGTTACCAAAGTCTATAGTAACAAATTTGACTAGGTTGCTCTCGAGGAAGTCCTTAAAATCTTGGCACTCAACGTCGGCATGGCATATGTGGTAGACCAAGCATAAGTCATGCACACAAACCTGGATCACGGTGGGCTTCTTCCTCTCTTCGTCCTTTAGATCCTTCTCTCGTCCCAGGACTATGGTGTACTCAACATCTAACCCAGCGACCCACTCATCATCTGAGTCTTCGAACATGCGTCTGAAGCGAGAAAGGCATCCTTTCACCGTCACGGAAGAACGGGTGTAGATGACGTCGAACTCATCGCCGGTGATGGTTCTAACCTTGTACTCACCGCCGACCGGGGAGATTTGGAACACCATGGATTTTGGAGCAGGGTTAGGATTAGTGGAACTGCCATAATGTGAATGGACGGGACGACTAGGAGCGAACCGCCGTAGTATTGAAGGACGGGCGAGGACGAGTAGGAGCGAACTGCCAGCATGCGAACGGCAGGGTAGTGGCTTTCCATTCTCCCATACTATGGGCTTCCGAGAGCCCTTGGATCTGAGATCGAATGGTTGCATGGCGTGATTGTAGACCTATGGGTGAATATCCTATCCTGGAGGTTATTCTGCAAATTTTTAGTAACTTAGCATGCGACCGTTTGATCTCAGATCCAAGAGCTGCCAGCAGCCCGTATCATGGTCGCACCTACCACGACCGTCGCGTCGCTCGCACGGTCGCGCCCTTGGAGATTTAACATGGTGCGTCAGGCTATCTGATGTTGGCATGTCATACATAGTCATCACTTAGTCACTCATACTACAACAAGGTTTTGGCTATAATGTTGGCTATAAGTGTATTTTTTTACTTCTCTCTATATCTTTCGTCATACTCCCTCCGTCCCATAATATAAGAATGTTTTTGACACTAGTTTAGTGCCAAAAACGTTCTTATATTATGGGACACAGGGAGTACTAGTATTTATTACATTTGCCAAGGAGTGACCTCTTCCAATGAAATGGTGTTGCTAAGTTTGCTTCATTTAATTAGCTATAGACTCAAAATTGTCTTTTCACCTAGGTACACGCGCTTAGCACCGTTTCTTCCTTGGGTCACCAAACTAGTCTCTCTCTTCTTGATTAACTTGCCACATCAGACTTTATGCCTATGTGGCAAGCTTAAGCACCTGTAGGAGCAAGTAAGTACAATAGTGCGCTTTACATGGCATTTTTGCATATGTGGAGGAAAGAGAGGCAAGGAAAAAGTGGAGAAATGGGCTCTCATGCAAGAGCCAGCCTCTACTACATGGTGGAGCATTGGGAGAGGCACTTGTATGGAGGTGGTCAGGAATCGGGAGACTCACGCCAGTCGTAGCGCCGCAGTTAAAATGATAATGGCAAGTCAAATCACGGGGCCCCACCTGTCCAGCAGTAACTCACTGTCAAATCACACAACCCTACGTTTGCAGCAGCCTACTCCCTCGTCTTCTCACGTCTTTGTCGAACCGACTAGGTGGAACTGCCCCGCCGCCTACCGCGCAGGAAAAGCCCCGCCTTTGACTTTTAAATAGTATACAGTATACTAATTTTGTATCCACGGATTGCACCTGCGCCATGGAGCAAAGTGTCTAGAAAACGGCGGTACACATGTACGGAGTATACAACACGCCCGTCGCATTCGCGTCGCACCCCAGACGGTCGTTCGGTCTGGCACGCTGCTCTCCGAATGGAATGCGCGTCATATTGCGTTTGCACACCCATGTGGGACGGCAATTGAGAACCGACCATAGGCACACTCCTCGGGTGACTTAAAAGAAGAGGGAGACGAGCGATAGTACTAGAGAAGTGTTGTACTATGTTGGTGCCTGGACGATCCCTGCAAGACATGGAAGATCAGTTCGTCCATGCATGTGACCAGACTCCAGCAGACACGCCTGGATTGGCTATCGTCTACATATCGTGCAGGCTGTGTTGTACATGGCTGTAGTTGTGGTGAGAAATCTAAAAAAAGGTTTCTTGTCATCTCGCAAAATTAGGTGTCATGTGCTTTGGATCACTACGAGGGTTAAACAGCGACAACTGAGTTGGGCTAGTCATTGGGGGCACATGCATGAACAGTGACTACTCGGCTGCCATCTAGGTCAAGCCGGCTATGTTAATTAGGACATCTATCGACGGACCCCTTTTCTATGAGTTTATCTTTAATTTGAGCTTTGTTCCTCGTCTAGTTTGTCCGTCGGGATTCATGTTGTCTCGTTTGGGTAGTGAGGTTATGATTTCTTGTCATGTGGCATTTTTTCGTGTTATATGTTATAATCCGGCACTTCAGATCAAAATGACGGCAACTGCGCCTCCAGGCCACGTGCATGAAGACTTCTCGACCGTCATTGACGAGGTCAAGCCGGCTCCGGTAAACAAAAGAAAACTAGTACTACTCGACTATATAGGCAGGAGGCTCCGCGCTTGCTTGCTAGTGTTGCTCTCTTCACACTGTCCGCGGCCTCTCCAGATCTAAACACGACAGCGGTGGCCACACACACACACACTCTCTCTCTCTCTTTGCTCACCGCTGGTCACAGATCCATCCGGATCCTCTCCACCGGGGAAGGTGAGAAGGTGCAATGTTCACGCGGTCGTCCTCGGCGACGGCTCTTACCCACTGTTGGGCACGTCCCGATCAGCCTGCCTTGCCATTCTGTGCCAAGCACCGCTGGCGAGGGAGGGCCTCCGACCCCTTCTTCCTTGCTGCCGTAGTGTGGGCAGATCCGGCCTCCCGCCGCCCACCTAGCGACATCCCGGCGACCATCAGGTATAACTTCCTTCGAAACCGGCCTTGCTCTACTTCCCGAGCTCCTGACGTCGCTGCATTTGTATCTTTTACTATTTCTCATGGGCCCTCGTAGATAGGATCGATCGGCTGTTCGAAAACCACCTAATTTTTTACGTTTAAGAGGTAAAAGTAGTTCATGCACTCGAATCTAGTACTACTTGGTTCAAACAAGGAACAAAGGGGGTGGGGTTGGGGAGGATTTGTTACCTGAATCTAGGACTTGGTCGAAAGAGGAAATAATGGGGGCGAAAAGTAGCAGAGACTGGCTATCCAACTGGTCTCTAGGTCTAATAGGGAAATAAAGGGAAACGCAGTACAAACTCAATATAAACCCGATCTATTGGTTGAAAAAGGAAAGGAAGTGAGGACTGGGGGACAAGTCAACAGAGTAAGTCCAACACTAGATTCGCTAGCCTCACACAGTATAAGGTGGCTATACCGAATAAAAATGGGGCCAACCCAGATATCCTGTTCTGATGTTTGTTGCCCTGAGCCACTCTTATGTAATGCCGCTGGTAAAATGTAGCAGTTGCACTGTTAAAAGTAAGGACACGTTAAACCAATGTTGTTTTCAATGTAATGCCTCCAATAATATGAATCAATGGCACTTCTTTACATGTCCTACTAAAATTTCCCATTAAGATAAGTTGGTTCTTTTCATTAGAAATGCAACTGTCCTGGTCCGTCTACCCTCCCATGCCCAAAGTAATGTCGTATTTAACGGTTGTCATAGTTAATCCTAATGCCCACACAAATATCTAGCAATGCCACTGCTTTAGAAATTGCTACTGTCCTTGTAGGATTGCCATTCAGATAAGGAACATGCTTCTTTTCATTTGATGCATGTTTCATCACTTGTTAGTCACCCTCCTTTCCAACTTTTTTGTGCAAATAGAGATATACATTTCACGCTCGATCTTAGTTGAACTGCACAAATGATATCCAAATTATAGTTGAGCATTCCAGGAGCTTCACAACCAACCTTGATGTTGCTCAATTTTATTGCAACTAATGAAGAAGAAGCTCTGTGGGTTTCGTTTTCTGATGGCAATGGAACCGGGGCTGGAGCCCTTTTCTTAATTTTTTTGAAGAAGCTGCTAGCTCACGGGACATTGCTTCATTTTAGGTGAACTGTACCAAAAGGTCCCATGAATTGAATCATCCATGTTGGTGACTGAAAGAGCCAGCTTCAGCATCCCAGTATCACCTCATTTGCCACCTGCTCGACCCTACTATCACTGATAAAATGAAGTAATAATACATTTAAAATAGAGCGATTGTCATCTCTATCATTTCATTTCCAATGTAGATAAAGAAAGTGCTTCTCTTTGTTAATGTATGTTTCATCAACTAGTCCCATTGTTAATGTTTAAGCGTTTCTGCAAACTGGGTGCTTAATTTTAGTTGATATGTACAAAATAGAGATTTGAATGTCTCAAGGCACCTCCTTGTACTACCGTTGTACACTGATGTTCATTACTGGCAGAAGGTGTATCTGGGAGACTTGGGACGATGTCCAGCATGAGGCATACCGTATGAGGCGTCGCAGGGCCCATCTCGCCCTCGCAGCATGGCATACTATGATACTATCACAATATTTTCTTCTATTTATTTTGTGTGTTTCATCAACTAGTGCCACTATAATGTAATCACGCTTTTTCATTATCTGTGCAAACAGGGTTATTCAGCTACATTTTGGTGGAACTGCACAAATGTACGTATGGAACCAGCATATATGCAGAGTGCGAGGTGTGCCAAGTAAACATTACTGACACCAACCATGCTGCATGCACGCATTGGCATCCACCACCACCAGTGGGATGTGTGGCGCTCTCTGTGGACGGATCTTTCTCGGCAGCAAATCCTCTAACCAAATACTAGTAGCTTATATTGGCAGTTTTCTAGGGAGTACTCTTTTCTGAAAGAAGCACCAATCTATTTTTCTTTATTTGTACACTGTGTCACAACTTTGACCCAAAGGTCCAGAGCTATTTTAGGGTGATTGGCGTAGTACTCGGAGACTGATTGTAAGCATGATTTTCATTAGCTGTTACACTGATTGTAAGCATGAGCAGGTGGAAGATTAGGTTAGTGTGAAGCTTACCTTAAACCCTACCGCCGCCGTTCAAATGAGGCGAGCGTCGAGGGAACCGTGGAGAACGGCAGGGAAGCGACGTCGCGCCATCCGGCCTCCTCTTGCGGTGGGAGAACAAATACTGCTGTGGCTCCGGCTGGCTCTGCACCCTAACAAATGACACACTATACTCGATCGATTCGTTATCCTCTGGGTGCTCGACCTTCGACCTGTATGCCCACCACCTCCGCCTGACTGTCGCCTCGGGCGAATTTGTCTGCTCCATCACCCAGAGGAGATACTCGATGAAATCGGAGGACTGCAGCGTGACTGTCGCCGAGGAGTACATGTACATCGCCGCCCTCATCGCTGCCGTCTCTCTCTTTCGCATACATTGCCACATGGCCTGCACCGTCCTCGAAATCTCCCACTCATTGTCAAACCAACAAAGGATCTCCTTCAACCTGGCTAACTTTGCCTGGTCGCCGTCGGTGATCTGCCTGATTTGCTACTGCATCCTCTCCATAGATGTCCTTCTGAGTGGTCCGGTGCTAGCTTTGGAAGATGGGAGGAGAGACGGTGGTCTTGCAATAGAGAAGATGGAGAGGCGAGACGGTGGTTTTGGAATGGAGATGATGGAGAGGAGAGGAGGTGGTTTTGCAATGGAGAAGATCAGAAGAGGGAGAGGCAAGACGGTGGTTTTGGAATGGAGATTATGGAGAGGAGAGGTGGTGGTTTTTCAATAGAGAATATCAGAAGAGGGAGAGGCGAGACGGTGGTTTTGGAATGGAGATGATGGAGAGGAGAGTAGGTGGTTTTGCAATGGAGAAGAGGGAGAGGAGAGGAGGTGGTTTTGTAATGGAGAAGAGGGAGAGGAGTGTGCGGCAGCGATTTAGGATTGGACGAGAGGGCCGGCACGCTGTGACTGGATCAAAATCAAAATCAATTTACCCTTCAATTAAGAAAGCGACCCCATATTAACTAGTCTCCCTTTTATTCTGGGTCATAATTGACCATGATTTTCGCACATAAAATATATGTTATACGTTGCAAAAATAATATAATTTGAAAGTACATTCAGATACGAAACAAACGATACAATTTTTGGTGACATGCAGTCATATTTTGCTTGTCTGGTCAAACTTTGACCCAAAATACGCAAAACAACAAAAAAATACATCCAAGACCAGCGCCGCTCTTCCGCTCTTCTCCTCTTAAACCACCGTCGCTCCTCTCCTGTTCCAATCTAAATCCAGCGCTGCTCCTCCCCTCTTCCATTCCAAAACCACTGCCCCTCCTCTCCTGTTCTAGTCCAAAACCAGCGTCGCTCCTCTCCCGTTATAATCCAAAACCAGCGCTGCTCCTCTCCTCTTCCATTCAAAAACCACCGCCGATGAGTGAAGGTGTTGTGGAGAAATAGATTGATGGAGGAGTACAACCGATACGTGTGGATCGCAGACAGCGACCCTGTGAAGCTAGCTAGGATGTTGGAGATACAGTCTTGGTTTGACAACAAGAACCAACTAGCGGCAACGTTGACATCCATGGCCAAATATCTGCAACCGAGCGAAAAGGCGGCGATACTCCTGGAGGGAGTCGCGTCGGAGTACATAGAGTTGCTCCTCTGGGCCTTGGAGCAAACAGATTCACCGAATCCGATCGTGAGGGAGCGGTGGTGGGAGTATTGATCCTAGATGGAGCATCCACCAGAGACTGAAGGATCTAACATCTACAGGGTGCCGTTTGTGAAGGTGTCCTGCCAGAGCGAGCCGGTGGAGCCTTCGTCGACCGAACCCAACTGCAAGAGGAGAAAAGCAGTTGGCCCGGCGACGCTTCCCCGCCATCGTCTCCCTCGCCGTTCACATTGTCTCACGGGACGGCTGTCTGCCACTGAGAAATAGGAGGGGGCTGCCCCCCCCCCCAGCCCAATAGTCTGGCAGGTGGTGAATTGTCAGGTGGAGCTTAGGGTTGTCAGTATTTGCAGGTTGTGAATTGTGTTTTGTGTTGTGTATTTTGAGAGTACTTTCAGATATGAATGTCTTTTGAATTTCAGATTTGCAGTATTGAGCATATGAAGTATTTTATGAATTCTAGAGATCTATTTTTAGCACTTAAAAAAATGTAGTTTCGTAGGAGTATAAAAGTGCAGACAATGTGATTCTCAGAGAAGAAACTGCAACTTTCAGTTTCAGATAAGAAAATGCAACTTTCAGAGGCAGAGCATTTATATTAACACGGCCTTTTGAAACAGGGTTAACATCATGTTGGAAGTTTTATTCATGGTCGAAAATGGGACTACCAGCCAGTTAACATCATCATGATTAACATTCATGCATAGCACATCTTCATATGATGCACAATCAAAATGCCCACACAATGTCGAGTGTGCGAAACACAGAGAAAACGAGGGACGAAGTTTTGGCAAGTGTTGGACGTGGTTTTGGGCTGCCCCGTCTAGGCTTTCATTTTTAACATGCGCAGCCCACAACCTCGGATGGGAGGTCCATAGGCCTGTTTGTATTTTCTTAGGGCCGTCATGTATCGACCGGCCTATGGATCTCCCATCCGAGGTTTTATTTTTGGCAGCCCAATTTATGTATTTTTTTGAAGAAAATGCAGAGCCTGTTCTATTTTTCTATATAAGAATAGGAACGCCAGGTCCAACTTATGTTTCCCTTCTAACTATATTATATATATTTAAATTATTTTATATGTTATTATATATTATTTTTATTGTCATCATATATTTAATAGATACTTACATCTTATTAAATTATAAAAATAATTTCTTAACAAATAAAATCCTGGATTGTTTTGGCACGAAAATCCTAGTGATTTCGTACAAAAGCTTGGTAAGATTTAAGGAAGAACGTAATAATATCACTTATTATTTAAAAATATTTATAACAAAATGCTCGGCCCCTTTTTATTTTTGGATAACATTGCTGGCCCAACCCAACATTATAATTAGAATCAGCCCAGCAAAATCGTGTATTTCGAGAAAGTGCAAATGGCTTGTAATTTTTTAGGAAATAAAATAAATGGGCAGCATGCATGCTACATTATTTCTGCACCCAGCCCAGCTAATGGCTGTAATTCAAAAAAAGATCAAATTGACTGTAAATTCTACCGCGCAAAAAAAAGACTGTAAATTCTGAAAAAATGGGTTGAATACGTGCCACATTTTTGGAGGTTGTCAATTTAGTCCACAAATGATTCTGACATGTTAGCTATTGGATTTACATCCAACGACCGGCATCCATCTTCAATCTCTCGTCTTCTTCCTCCAGCGCCGCCGGGACAACCTCCTGGCTCCTGCTGCTAGCAGCTCTGCTTAGCACGCTTCACTGTGAAGCGCTACTCCACCGTTGGCCAGGCCATCCCTCCAACCCTCCACACCTCCTGTTCTTCTCCACCGACTGCCGAACCACACCGCACTAGAACCAGTTAAACCTCGTACACTTCTCCGTCTGCGACTCTACTCCCGTGTCTTCCCATCTCCGGCTCGTTGCTGTCCAGGGCCTCGCCGTCGTCCACCACCTTGGATGCGCTCGGCGCGGCGTGGTCAACATGGTCAACGAACGACACAATCGGAAGTAGACTGTGCGTGGAGAGGCTGACAACTGGGTCCACGGCCGCACACAAGGAAATGCCTCCTTATTACGCGCAAAATAATGATTCCCCCACCTAACATCTGGGACCCACCGGAAGGGCCTCTGTATTTCGTGAAAAAACGTGCCCCCCGCTGACATGTCGGACCCACTAGCTATCTTCTCATGCAAGTGCCTCCTTATTATAGACAAAAAAATGAATACCCCCTGCTAGCTGGGACCCACCATAGTGGGAGGCTGACTTGTGGGCCTACTAAGTTGACGGGGATAGAGGACTTTGTCAACTTAGTCAATATGAACGATTCTAGCTCCTGTTACCGTACGATGTTCATCCAACGGCCGTAGTGCTTCTTCAACCTCTGGTCTTCTTGCTCCAGCCGCCCAAACCAGCACCGGTCGTGGCGCGTGCTCCTGCCTCCCGTGGCCGGCTGTGATGCCGCGGAGGCCTCACCGCCCCCTACTACTCCCACCGCTAGCCAGGCCATCCCTCTACTCACCCACACCCCCTGTTATTCTGCGGCGAGAGCAGCCTCACACCACAGCCGAACCAGTGAACCCTCGTACTCCTTTTCGTGTGGGCATCAACTGCTGCGTCTTCCCCGGCTCTGTGTCGTCCCCTTCCTAGGCCTCGCTGTCGTCCACCGCCGTGGTGCTCTCGGCGCGGCGTGGTCAATGTGGTCAACGACCGACTTCCATTGGAAGAGTACTGTGTGTGGAGACGCTGACAGCTGGGTCCATGGCCGTAGCAAGGAAGTGCCTCCTTATTACGCGCAAAATAATTATTCCTCCACCTGACAACAGGGACCCACCGGACGGGCCACCGTATTTCACGAAAAAAACGGTTTCCCCCTGACTGCTGGGACCCACCAGCTACACCTTCGCACGCAAGGAAGTGCGTCCGGGCAAAAAAAACAAAATGATTCACCCCCATGACTGCTGGGACTGACCAGCTACATCTTCGCATGCAAGGAAGTGCCTGACAGTCGGGACACACCTGGTCGAAGCATACGTAGCATTGTCATTCTAGTCGTGAACGTGTACGTACATACTGGTCGATGTAGAGGCACGCACGTAGCATGTACACGTACGTACAACGGCCAGGGTGCAAGAAAGAAAATACGGCCACATACATACATACGGGCAGGGTCTCGAATGCCTACTCGCGCATACGTACATGGCTGGGTCGAAACATAGAAACAGCATCGTCGTCGTGTTCATCGGGAGCCAACCAGCTGGGTCGGAACAGAATGCATGGTCGTGTTCATCGGGAGGGCTTGAACGGAACAAGCTATGGAAACGAGGCCTGGCGTACCGCACAACGGAGGAAACGGACCTCCTACGGTCGAAAAGGGGGTCCTGTTGATCGGGAGGGGTGTGGCGTACCGCTAAATGGAGGAAGCGGACCTCCTACGGTCGAAACAGGGGTCCTGTTGATCGGGAGGGGTGTGGCGTACCGCAAAACGGAGGAAACAGACCTCCTACGGTCGAAACGGGGGTCCTGTTGATCGGGAGGGGTGTGGCTGTCAGGACCCTGACCCAATGCCACATCGATCTAGCATGTAACACCTCATATCACTTTGCGGCCTCACGCACGGTATTCCCACGGGTGTCGCCTTACCTTTGCCCGGGACCGTTTGCGCCTTTTGGCACACGTATATGATAGTGTCGCTAGCATCCATATGATAAGGAGCCCGGGATGACATGGCTAGTGGTAAACCCAAAGTGGCACAAACTTACAGGGACAGGCATCCATGACCCAGCATCAAACGTGTCGGTCATCAGCGAGTGAATCCAGGCTGTAGCACTGGGCTAGCAGGACTCCGGTGAACCGGGCTGTAGCGGGCTAATAGGACTCTGGTATTCATCGCGTGACATTTCCCCGAAGGGACAGACACAGGAACGAAGAAGGACACATGCCGGCCAGCCTAAGTGTTCCGGAGCAGTAGCAAGCTACCATGGCTCAGTGGAAACACTAGGAGACATTTCCCGGTAAGAGAGGCTACTAAGAATAAACAACTAGATAGTCAGATCCCACACATACCAAGCATTTCAATAACATACACACAATATGCTCGATATGTGCAAATACAACATGGCATCACAACATGACTCTATAACTCAAGTATTTAATCAATAGGCTCCGAGGAGCGAGATATTACAAACAGGGGTCTCATGACCCAACATTCAGAGCATACATATCAAAGCACAAGCGGAAGCTATCATGTCTGAGTACAGACATCTATAAATGAAAAAGGCTGAGAAGCCTGACTATCTACCAAATCCTGCTGAGGCACAAGATCGTAGCTGAGGTAACAAGCTAAACGTCGAAGTCCATGTGGAACTACTAGTGAGACTGAGGTCTCTCTGCAAAAACATAAAATAGGCAAACGTGAGTACAAATGTACCCAGCAAGACTTACATCAGAAGTAACTACATATGCATCATTTTCAACAAGGGGATGGTCGGGTTTAACTGCAGCAAGCCAGCTTTGACTCGGTGGCTATCCTAAACTACGACTGCAATCGACTCTTTTGAGGTGGCGCACACGAGTCCACATATTCACCATATCAATACACCACTATGGATCCGCTCCCGTCTCCCTACGAGAACGCCATCCATAGCACTCACGCTTATCTTGTGCATTTTAAAGTATCCACTTTCACTTGTCTATGAACTGATATAAGCAACCCAGAAGTCCTTTACTGCGGACACGGCTATTCGAATAGATGATATTAACCCTGCAGGGGTGTACTTCTTCATACATGTTTCCACCACTTAGCGTCTGCACACGACATGTGCTCGGCAGACTTCAAGCGAAAGCCGACGTGGGTGTAGACCATGACCTACCTAAACACTCAAGTCTCTAGTCCAGGTTTATCGCCTATTCGGGTTCCATCCATGAGGAGATCCCGCCGGAGTTTCGCTCACAGCCCCAAACGATGTGAACAGGGTTCCGTGACACCAAACGGGCGCCCGGTATACCCGGCCACGTGCCTACCGCATCACAGCCCACCCCTACGGTCAGCGCTGTCCACGGCCTCCAGCATACTACAAACACCAGAAACTACTTGCAACTCCTGGACAGAGGACAAGGGTGGATAAGAAGTCGAGCGGGGTCATATTTCAGGGCCCAATGTATGGTAGTAGCTGAATCATGGATCACAAACACAGAACTCAGTTCCTGAGGACGGCTGCAATGAGACAACCCACCATGTACTCCTACATGGCCTCTCACCGCTACCTTTACCAAATCGTGTTCACACACTTAGCTCACACACAGTAGGACATGTTCACACACCTCTGATTCATCCCCGATGAATCAGACCTGACTCAACTCTAAGCAGTAGCAGGCATGACAAACAACATGAATGAGTAGGCACAACAGGGCTCAAACAACTCCTACTCATGCTAGTGGGTTTCATCTATTTACTGTGGCAATGACAGGTCATGCATAGGATAAAGGGGTTCAGCTACCGCAGCAAGTAACAGTTGAATCGTTGTTGTCCTAATGCATTAAAAGAGAGCAGGAGCGAGAGAGTAGGATTGTATCGGAATGAACAAGGGGGTTTTGCTTGCCTGGCACTTCTGAAGATAACATTGAGTCTTCATCAGTGTCAACGATCACATCATCGGTATCACGTCTATCAAGAGGGGACAAATACCGGCAACACAGAAGGGAACACAATCAATGCAATGCACAATATGATGCATGATCATGACATGGCAAAATGAATGTGTTTTGAGCTAATGCAACTAGCAACAGATTAAATGAAGTTGGTTTGAATACAAGATTCAAATTCAAACTCCATATGTGATTATTTAAATGCCCTTTATATGATTTGTGCTAAACAGCATCTATAAGTTGTTCTAACATGCATGAAAATGGTACAGATGGATTCCTTGAATTTTTCTGATAATTTTTCATATATAAATTATTTAATTTGGAGTTACGGTTGAATTTCTATGAATTATTGAAGTTTAGGGCATTTTCTGAAATTTTCTGAATAATAATAAATCCAAAAATGATTTATGGCGTCAGCACCACGTCACTGTGATGTCAGCAGGGTCAACTGGGCACCCCAGGTCAAACCTGACGTGTGGGGGCCACACGTCAGTGACACAGGAGCTAATCCCGGTCAAACCCAGCGCTGACTGGGGTTTGACCAGGGGTGGGGCCCACTGTTAGTGGCCAAGGGGGTTGGTTAGTGCGTCATTAGTGGCTAATGACAGCGCCACGTCACTGGCCACCGGTGTTCGGCCGGCGGCGACCCGAAACGCGGCGGATGTTCACCGGGGTTGCGCTACGGGCGGCGGCTGGACGCGTGAAAGCCACCAGAAGGTAGCCCGTACATGGCCGCACCTAGCTGGTTGCACGAGGGGCCGCGGGGTGGCCGGAGACGATGGCGGCGAGCACTTCTGCGGTGGCCGGAGTTCGGGCTGGGGCAGGGACGCGGCTGCAGCGCTCGAGCGAGCACGCGGAGTGGAGAGGCATCCTCCTGGAGGCGCCAGGAGCGTGTCAGTGCCCCTGGTGCGAGCAGGAGAGGCTCGGGAATGCGGGCTCGTCGGCCATGGCTGACGGCGGCCTCGGGTGACCTCAGGGCTACGGCTAGAGGGCGGGAGCAAGCAGGGGGGCAGAGGGGAAATGCTCAGGGGCTCACGGTGAGTTCGAAGAGAGGGTCGGCGTGCTCGGGGAGGCGGCGGAGACGGCGAATCGGGCCGGCGATCTTCGATGCCCGTCGGTGAAGATGGCGGCAATGGCATCACTGCAGGGCTCCTGGTGTTGCTTGGAGCGGTGGGGAGGAAGAGTAGGTCGAGGAAGAGCTTTGGGAGGCGTCGGGGAGGCGAGGCGGTGGTTGTGGCCACGGCGAATAGCGTCGGTGGCGACGGGGCTCCGCTCGGTGGAAGAGAGAGGGAGCCAGAGAAGGGGGGAGAAGGCACGGGGAGAGTGCGAGGCCTGGGAGGGTGCGTGGCGTCGCGGACGGGGTCCAGGGCGACGAGAGGAAGCAGGAGGTGGCCAGGGGAAGCAGGAGGTGGCCGGGGCCTCTCGGGCGCGCGCCACGCCTCGCCTCTGCCTACTGGCACAGGAAGACGACAGGGGGGGGGTGGAGATGGGCTGGGCCGTGCTGGGTAAGGCGGTAAGTGGCCCAGTTGGCCGTCTCCCTTTTTATTTTGCTATCTGTTTTATTTTTAATCATTGTTTTCTGTTGTTTTCAATCTGTTTTGATTTAGTTTCAAACACTAAACTCATTTTGTTTCTTCAAATAATTTTTTGGCAGGGACTCGAAAGTAATATTCTAGAGCCCTCGCAAAATATCAGAATTAAATTGAAGCATTAAAAATATATTAGATATATTTGCTCCAACTCAAATACAATATATATATTCGTTTCAAAAGACCCAAAATGACAATGGAAAAATGTGCATCATCTCTGGTTACTGTTTTCCACAGCATTTTTCCAAAGATGACTGAACATTTTTGGAAAGCCACTTGGATTGACTGAAAATAATTTTAGGTGAACCTGGTGAATTCTTTAAAATGCTAGGTTTGGGACAATCCCCATTTCAACTTTCTGTAAAAGTAAACATGATGCAACACATGAGCTAGCTAGCTCAGAGCATTAACCAGAAGCTAGGGATGTGACAACTCACCCCCACTAAACAAGAATCTCGTCTCGAGATTCAAGCGTAGGGTAAGGTGAAGGGGAAACGCAACTAGTATAATCTTCACGATCCAGGGTGCACTTCATAAGAGCGTTGATTCGATCACCATTATTGTCATTGAAGTCTTGCTCTGAGAAATCCTGCCAACATGACCTGGAGAGAAGGAGACTCTAGAAGGGTCGATCTCCTCGATGATCGAACAACTCAGGATTAACTCACGGGAATGAGACATAGAACCATCTCTCGGTTGAGACACGAGATACACATCAAAGAGGGGTGGAAAGAGACGGATGATGAAGGTTCACTAGGTGGACAACAATTCCACACCTAAGAAGGTGGTAAACGATTGTCAACGTAGCGAGGAGTTGAGTTGCCATGATACCATAACGATACACCTTAGGGAAGGTGACTCGTAGAGATATCCCCTTAAGTGGCAAAAGGAATTACTTTTGATTCAAAGATCATTGAAAACTCTTTAAACCAGCCTAAGGCAATCACAAGCGATCATTTGGAGGGGGTCGGTAGAATGGCATACTCGGACTTGGATGATGTGGATTACCTAGTTGAAGACAACGTAATGGATGAATTTGCTTATCACCAGAAATGGAAGAGACCCATGGTAGAATGGCACATTGGCGGTGCAAGCTGGGAACAAAATGCAAATGATGGGAATGATTCTGGTAACTAGGGAAGAACCCAACAATAGAGAGTGGATTCACTGTTTGAAAAGGTCATAGCATTGCCGAGGAAACCGAGAGGAATCCCAGTTAGAGCCGATGATAACACGTAGCGCTTGTGCGTGCTCTCAAGAACTTGAGCATTTCCATAATCATCAAGGTTTTACCAACATCCGTGTCAAGGATGCTGACAACACAACATACTACCATGATGAATAGCGATGGACGAAGCAGATGCAAAGGAGGATAACACTTTCTCAGATTTCACCTTAGCGAGCCAAGGAACAAAATCTAGACGATCGACCGAGAGACATTTAGCACTCCGCTTCTAATGTTCTCCTTGATGTGCTAGCGTAACCCATTCATAGATATGGTTTGATATCTAGAACATCAAGTAAAAAGGTCGGACTTCGGGATCTCCAAATCCATAGGGGCAACTAGGGAGTAAATCCTACGAAATCCCTATGGGGAGGTGGCCAACTTCCTCAATCAAGATATTATAATAAGAGGTCTTCCGGCTGGGTGTGTTGGCCAAGACATCCACTTTACCGGTTTTCGAGGGACCGATATTATAGTTCTTGGGAAATGTTCCAAACCATCATATCTGCCTGAGATTCAGATCTGGTTGGTGTCAGGATATTCCAGACTCATCGAGTCTAGGAAGAAAAATGAAAGTTTGCAACACAAATCGACGAGATGATGTTGCGGGATTCTCGGGAGATGAACTACGATAGCAAGCTCCAAAACATGAGTTGGTTGTGCTACAAACATGTGAACATGTTGTCCAAGACAAGCATGACCATAAAGTAGTCTTATAATAAAACACTACGAGTTCAGGAGGGGGAACCATCATTAATGACATCAAGTCTCCACGTGGAAGTCCATTAGAGTTCACCTTGGGCAGACTCCTTTATCTTTGAACAAACTCAATCAGTGGCTTGGTGTGCTAGGAGATACATATAGAATGGAGTTGCAAATATCCAGACCACAGAATACTTCGCACGTATGCATGACGACTTGGGATGAATTCCAAGGAAGCAAACTGAACTTTCTCAAATTCACGGCGGCAACTTTCACCAATGCACGTGTATAAGAGGAGTCACTTCCTTTCATCAAACAATACTTCATGGAGCTAGCATGAAGAAAATGCTTTCAAAAGTTTTCCAACACTAGCTTAATGTCCAACAAAAATCATGGAGGAGATAAGGATGTTGTCAATGGGCTCAACAACAATTCATTCTGGGTTTCGTTTTAAAAGGAATTCCATAGTTAAGTGAAACAAGTGATAGCATGGGTCAGACCCAAAAGATATAATGGTGTATGCTCGAGGGATCAACCACGAGTAAGACAACATTACGAGCATCGTTGGTACTGATTTGATTTGACGATAGCCCACACTCAAATCAAAGGATTGATAAGACAATAGGTCCAGCAACTGATCACAGGGACCAATCGATGAAGATATCATCTTTCTTCAACACACACTACACAAGAATATCCCTTTGGAACGAACTAAGTCAGACAAGCTTTTATCTTCCAACTCTCCAAGTTGTTGTCTAGCTTAACCAACTAGCTCAGGGATATCTAACACCGATTCTTGGAGAGAAGGTGGTTCACAAGAAACCAACTTGATCACGGGCTCAACATAACGGTCAGGTGACAACCTGGTAATACTTCCGAGAAGATCTTCGGAAATCACGAACCACCGATATGTTACTAAGCTCGAGAACAATCTTGCTTTTCAGGGCAAGACGATATGATCAAATGAGCGAGGACTTGACAAAATCCTAACTCATCAATCAAGAGTGCACCAGAAATAAGGACTAGATAGCACGATCAGTCTTAGAATGATGATTCAAGAACCAACACGCTAAGAATGAAATTATTATCCTTTAACTACCAAGCAACAGAGTTGCTAGCAGTATTGATTTCACCCGCCATGATTCATTTGTCGGCATTCCGGTTACAATAACACAGGAACCGAGGAATGAACAATGATGGCAAAAGTATCACTGTACCAAGAGTTCATAGGATGGTGTGCAATTCCTATAACAATCCCGATATAAAAGATGGTAATACTCCAAGGTAGAACAGAGCAAAAGCTGGATTGGCATTTTGATCCGCAGAGTACAATTGTTTTGACCCAATCCTAGATATGGAAGAGGTACTGGAGTTTGTTTCTCCTAGTCATTCCGCGATAGAATGGCTTGACGGACCACAAGAGTAATAGGCATCGATAAACGAACGCACGCATACTCTTGACTATCAATTGATAGACGAAGGTCAGTAGACAACTAAAGAGGGACAACTCAAAGGAACATATAACTTTCTGAGTTGTGGATGCATAGACTAGTATGTCGAACCAAGTTCAACATAATTCTTCCGGATAACCCATGCAGAAAGGTTGAGCTGGCAGAGTCACAATATAGCATGGAGAACTCATCGAGAGCGCTCTTGTTGTCATCTTTTGGTTCAGAAGAACTCCTGCCAAGAATGATTCATGGTAATTGGAAGAAGGATGTACCATGAACCTCGAGGACTATCGCAAAGGTTACTATTATCCTAAAGGAACTAGCAACACTATCAACATGATGTAAGTAGGGTGAATCTCGGGTTCAAAACCCAGGAATAGAATACGTACTCCTAAGTAGCATCACGGAATGCTTTCGAGAATAAAGGCCAGAATCATCACACTAGGACACAAATCATGGCTAGACCACTAGATGATCCCCTGAGACACCTAGGGTCATAATAATTATTCCAACATAAGGTCGAGGCAGTAGAATACCTCAACTCAACAATTAGTGTGATTGAGCTGGCATAAAGGAGCATCGAAACCAGAGGGAAAGGATTTTGCAAATGCATCAGACTATTTAGAAACCTGGAATGACTCGAACAGCATAACGGCTGTAAATGCTCAGAAGAGATTTGAGACATTCACAAAAATGGTGGCATAACCACTCAGAAGCACAATATCAAGGTTTCGAGATCAACAATTAACATACGGAAGTAGTAGAAACTGAACTCAAGCTTAAATCCAACAATCTTATAAGTCTACGGATTAGTAACGCGTGATCCTGATAGAAAGAAGAGATAGCCTAGCTCTTAATCCCCGTAGAAGAGAAGATGATGACTCAGATCAGAAGGCATGAGGTATATGGAGTAAAAGAGCCTTACGTTCCATCCCACAATCAATTCCCTTATATAACTAAAGCATTTCTAGACTCAACTTCGACCAGTTTGGCTTGGTAATCCTACAGGCAGTCAAGCTCTGATACCAACGCTGTCAGGACCCTAACCCAATGCCACATCGATCTAGCATGTAACACCTCATATCACTTTGCGGCCTCACGCACGGTATTCCCACGGGTGTCGCCTTACCTTTGCCCGGGACCGTTTGCGCCTTTTGGCACACGTATATGATAGTGTCGCTAGCATCCATATGATAAGGAGCCCAGGCTGACATGGCTAGTCGTAAACCCAAAGTGGCACAAACTTACAGGGACAGGCATCCATGACCCAGCATCGAACGTGTCGGTCATCAGCGAGTGAATCCAGGCTGTAGCACTGGGCTAGCAGGACTCCCGTGAACCGAGCTGTAGCGGGCTAACAGGACTCTGGTATTCATCGCATGACATTTCCCCAAAGGGACAGACATAGGAACGAAGAAGGACACATGCCGGCCAGCCTAAGTGTTCCGGAGCAGTAGCAAGCTACCATGGCTCAGTGGAAACACTAGGAGACATTTCCCGGTAAGAGAGGCTACTAAGAATAAACAACTAGATAGTCAGATCCCACACATACCAAGCATTTCAATAACATACACACAATATGCTTGATATGTGCAAATACAACATGGCATCACAACATGACTCTATAACTCAAGTATTTAATCAATAGGCTCCGAGGAGCGAGATATTACAAACAGGGGTCTCATGACCCAACATTCAGAGCATACATATCAAAGCACAAGCGGAAGCTATCATGTCTGAGTACAGACATCTATAAATGAAAAAGGCTGAGAAGCCTGACTATCTACCAAATCCTGCTGAGGCACAAGATCGTAGCTGAGGTAACAAGCTAAACGTCGAAGTCCACGTGGAACTACTAGTGAGACTGAGGTCTCTCTGCAAAAACATAAAATAGGCAAACGTGAGTACAAATGTACCCAGCAAGACTTACATCAGAACTAACTACATATGCATCATTTTCAACAAGGGGATGGTGGGGTTTAACTACAGCAAGCCAGCTTTGACTCGGTGGCTATCCTAAACTACGACTGCAAGCGACTCTTTTGAGGTGGCGCACACGAGTCCACATATTCACCATATCAATACACCACTATGGATCCGCTCCCGTCTCCCTATGAGAACGCCATCCATAGCACTCACGCTTATCTTGCACATTTTAAAGTATCCACTTTCACTTGTTTATGAACTGATATAAGCAACCCAGAAGTCCTTTACCGCGGACACGGCTATTCGAATAGATGATATTAACCCTGCAGGGGTGTACTTCTTCATACATGTTTCCACCACTTAGCGTCTGCACACGACATGTGCTCGGCAGACTTCAAGCGAAAGCCGACGTGGGTGTAGACCACGACCTACCTAAACACTCAAGTCTCTAGTCCAGGTTTATCGCCTATTCGGGTTCCATCCACGAGGAGATCCGGCCGGAGTTTCGCTCACAGCCCCAAACGATGTGAACAGGGTTCCGTGACACCAAACGGACGCCCGGTATACCCGGCCACGTGCCTACCGCATCACAGCCCACCCCTACGGTCAGCGCTGTCCACGGCCTCCAGCATACTACAAACACCAGAAACTACTTGCAACTCCTGGACAGAGGACAAGGGTGGATAAGAAGTCGAGCAGGGTCATATTTCAGGGCCCAATGTATGGTAGTAGCTGAATCATGGATCACAAACACAGAACTCAGTTCCTGAGGACGGCTGCAATGAGACAACCCACCATGTACTCCTACATGGCCTCTCACCGCTACCTTTACCAAATCGTGTTCACACACTTAGCTCACACACAGTAGGACATGTTCACACACCTCTGATTCATCCCCGATGAATCAGACCTGACTCAACTCTAAGCAGTAGCAGGCATGACAAACAAACATGAATGAGTAGGCACAACAGGGCTCAAACAAGTCCTACTCATGCTAGTGGGTTTCATCTATTTACTGTGGCAATGACAGGTCATGCAAAGGATAAAGGGGTTCAGCTACCGCAGCAAGTAACAGTTGAATCGTTGTTGTCCTAATGCATTAAAAGAGAGCAGGAGCGAGAGAGTAGGATTGTATCGGAATGAACAAGGGGGTTTTGCTTGCCTAGCACTTCTGAAGATAACATTGAGTCTTCATCAGTGTCAACGATCACATCATCGTTATCACGTCTATCGAGAGGGGACAAATACCGGCAACATAGAAGGGAACACAATCAATGCAATGCACAATATGATGCATGATCATGACATGGCAAAATGAATGTGTTTTGAGCTAATGCAACTAGCAACAGATTAAATGAAGTTGGTTTGAATACAAGATTCAAATTCAAACTCCATATGTGATTATTTAAATGCCCTTTATATGATTTGTGCTAAACAGCATCTATAAGTTGTTCTAACATGCATGAAAATGGTACAGATGGATTCCCTGAATTTTTCTGATAATTTTTCATATATAAATTATTTAATTTGGAGTTACGGTTGAATTTCTATGAATTATTGAAGTTTAGGGCATTTTCTGAAATTTTCTGAATAATAATAAATCCAGAAATGATTTATGGCGTCAGCACCACGTCACTGTGACGTCAGCAGGGTCAACTGGGCGCCCCAGGTCAAACCTGACGTGTGGGGGCCACACGTCAGTGACACAGGAGCTAATCCCGGTCAAACCGAGCGCTGACTGGGTTTGACCAGGGGTGGGGCCCATTGTCAGTGGCCTAGGGGGTTGGTTAGTGCGTCATTAGTGGCTAATGACAGCGCCACGTCACTGGCCACCAGAGTTTGGCCGACGGCGACCCGAAACGCGGCGGATGTTCACCGGGGTTGCGCTACGGGCGGCGGCTGGACGCCACCAGAAGGTAGCCCGTACACGGCCGCACCTAGCTGGTTGCATGAGGGGCCGCGGGGTGGCCGGAGACGACGGCGGCGAGCACTTCCACGGTGGCCGGAGTTCGGGCTGGGGCAGGGACGCGGCTGCAGCGCTCGAGCGAGCAAGCGGTGTGGAGAGGCATCCTCCTGGAGGCGCCAGGAGCGTGTCAGTGCCCCTGGTGCGAGCAGGAGAGGCTCGGGAACACGAGCTCGCCGGCCATGGCGGACGGCGGCCTCGGGTGACCTCGGGGCTACGGCTAGAGGGCGGGAGCAAGCAGGGGGGCAGAGGGGAAATGCTCAGGGGCTCACGGTGAGTTCGAAGAGAGGGTCGGCGTGCTCAGGGAGGCGGCGGAGACGGCGAATCGGGCCGGCGATCTTCGATGCCCGTCGGTGAAGATGGCGGCAATGGCGTCACTGCAGGGCACCTGGTGTTGCTTGGAGCGGTGGGGAGGAAGAGTAGGTCGAGGCAGAGCTTTGGGAGGCGTCGGGGAGGCGAGGCGGTGGTTGTGGCCGCGGCGAACGGCGTCGGTGGCGACGGGGCTCCGCTCAGTGGAAGAGAGAGGGAGCCAGAGAAGGGGGGAGAAGGCACGGGGAGAGTGCGAGGCCTGGGAGGGTGCGTGGCGTCGCGGACGGGGTCCAGGGCGACGAGAGGAAGCAGGAGGTGGCCAGGGGAAGCAGGAGGTGACCGGGGCCTCTCGGGCGCGCGCCACGCCTCACCTCTGCCTACTGGCAGAGGAAGACGACAGGGGGGGGGGGGTGGAGATGGGC
This sequence comes from Triticum aestivum, assembly GCF_018294505.1. NCBI lineage: Eukaryota > Viridiplantae > Streptophyta > Magnoliopsida > Poales > Poaceae > Triticum > Triticum aestivum. The sequence continues at coordinate 310,035,721 of NC_057807.1, read as the reverse complement.
TGGGCCGTGCTGGGCCAGGTAAGTGGGCGCCAGGTAACTTCCTTCTCTCTCTCTCTTTTATTTCTATTTTTGTTGTTTTTATTTATTTTGTTCTGTGTTGTTTTAGTTTAGTAAAATACTAAACCATTTTATAAAATCCTGAAAATAGTTATGTGGCTAGAACTAAAATATACCAAACCACATAAAATGTTCCAGCATTATTGGACATATATTATTTATATATCAAATATATATCCAATGCAAATAGTTATTTATTTAATTCAAAGGACCAAAATAATTAACTCTGAGATACCAAAAATATTGTTTTGAGTTTTACCTCTTTGCAATATTTTCAAAGACTAAGAGGAACATTTTCTTGGACTTCTTTGAGAAGATTTTAATGTTGATCATTTTTAGAAGGTTTCTGAGGCTTTAAAAATCCCTCAATTCAAATTTCATTTGAATTAAAACATGATGCTCACATGAGGTCTAGCCTAGTGCATAACAGGACCAGGGATGTGACAGTGGCGTACCGCAAAACGGACGAAACGGTCTTGTGCTGGAGCGCTACAGTCGAAACGGGGGTCCTGTTCATCAGGAGGGGTGTGGCGTAACGCAAAACGGGACTCCACGGGATACTGTTCATCTCCACCGTCGACCTCCATAGCCTCCACGGGCTACCGTCAACCTCCTCCAGCCTCCACGGGCTCCTGTTCATCCAGCCTCCACCGCGCGCTACTCCACCGTCTAATGTTCAACGACCCCTCCACCGTCTACTGTTCATCCAGCCCTCCACACCATGGGGTCCTATTAAACCACCCCTCCACGGGCACCCCTCCACCGTCTACTATTCATCCAGCCCTCCACACCACGGGGTCCTGTTCAACCACCCCTCCACGGGCACCCCTCCACCGTCTACTGTTCATCCAGCCCTCCACGCCACGGGGTCTTGTTCATCCAGATGCAACGCCACCGCTCACTGTTCATCCAACCCCCCCCCCCCCGCCCCCGCGCAACACTCACTGTTCATCCAATCGATCAGCTTCAGTTAGCAGAAGTAGCAAAGGAATCGCTCGATCTGGTTCAGTTAATAGCCATCGATCGATCGCTCGGGTTCAGTAACGCGTAGCCTGCAGTGCAATTGCTCGGGTTCAGTTAAAGCCCAACGCTCGCTCGGGTTCAGTTAGAGCCAATGCCTCGCACACACGCACATACGTGTACAAGAGCAACGCGCACCGCTCGGCCCCCGACCTCCCACCGTATCCGGGAACTCCCCGAAATTTTCCTCCCCCTCGCTTCTACCACGGTTTTTTCCCATCATGGACGGCCCAAAGAATGTCATGCAGCTGCGTTTCCAGCCCGCCCAGGATGAAAAGCCAATTTTCTGTCATGATTTTTTGTCATAGAAGTAGGAGCCCACCACATCTATGATGATACCGGGTTTTGTCACAATTATCGTCATAGAAGTGTCATATGTATGACAGAAAAAAAATCGTTCGGCCCAAAATGTCACGGATGTGTCTTTTTTTTGTAGTGTTGTATGTTGGCAATGCATACGTTTTATTCGCATAACCCGTGGGAAATGCTTGATGTGTTTCCCTCGACTCTCCTAGGGCTGGATGAAGAAGGCGGGGAGGATCTAGTGTCCAGCCCCTCTGCCAGAAGAATCGGCCGGCCCACTTCTGACGAAGGTGCTGGTCCTAGTGCCTTACCAGGCGCCGAAGAAAAAGGCTGAGAAGGAGGCCAAAAAGACCAGGGGCGGCCTCCATTGCCGCGGTACTTCAGACACAATATCTGAAGACTCCGATGCTCGCTCTTCCTCCGGAGAGGTCGAGGAAGAGGAGGAGGAACAATCCCCAATGAGGGGAAGAAAGAAAAGGACGGCGTCCACATCTTTGGAGGCCGAGTCGCCCAAGAAGGGAAAAACTCCCTTTCTGGAGGAGTCCACCGCCGCCACCGACAGCAGCCCAGAGTGGGATCCCAGGGCCCAGCCCTTGGTGAACTCGTGAGTATATAAAATCTTAACACGTTTACGCATCCAGACTCACTAGGGCATGATGTTTTAATCATTGAGCCATACTGTTTTGTAGTCCGGTGAGGTCCCGCACGGAACAATCCTCATTGGAGGATTTACTGGGCTCAGACGCTATGGACAGCGGGACACCCCCGAGGGCCCCCTCCCCAAAACACATGAACAACACGGAGGTATCATCCCAAAGGGACCCATGCCAAGGAGTGGGGAAAAGATCGTGAAGGCGGCACCAGAAGGTCAAACTTCGGGGGCCGGACACACGGGAGAAAAGGCTCTAATGGATGTCGACGGCAGGGGCTATCTTGAGTTCGGCCCCCAGCAGAACTCAATTCCAGAGACCGATACGGCTCCAGAATCAGGAAGGCAGCCCCCCTCGGCTGGAGGGGGTGCACCTGTTCCACCGGCAACCTCAGTCCAACCAAAGGTGCCCGATACTTTATCAGCAGCACTGAAGAGCGCCTCCATCATCGATGAGCACCGTGCCCTTATGGGTGCGGTGATTGAGAAGATTCAGTCCGCTGAGAGTGGACTGAATGAAGCCTGCATCAGCCTTATAACGGGCTTTGAGGTATGTTTTGTGAGGTTTTGAAGAGTGTTATAGTACAGGTAGTAGCCCCTGATACACTGTTCGGTGAAAAAAGGAGCCGGACAAAGGATCAAAAATGTATGTTCGCAGGAGACTTACTTTATGGCATCTCTCCCTCTTTTTATTTTTTAAGCAGGCGTCTGTAGCGACTGCCGCCTCTCATACTGTGGAAGTCTCCAGACTAAAGCAGAGTCTGGAGTGGGCCGAGTGAAGAAACAGTTGGAGGATAACCAAGGTATGCAAAAACCTTGTTCGCATTAGCGTGAATGAATAAGTTAATATGATGAAAATATCTTTATGATATGCTCTAGGGGCGACGGCCGAAATTGAGGCTCTTAAGAAGGCTGTGGCCGAAGCCGTGAAGAAGGCAGCCGCAGAGCAGGCTCTTCGTGAGAAGCACGAGGCCAAGGTTATTGAAGCTGAACAAGAGCTTCAAGAGGCTGTGAAGAGATGCGAGACCTTGGAGCAGAGTTTAACGGAGAAAGAGTCCGAACTCGCCCAAGCTCACCAAGCCGCACGCGATGCCCGGGGGGGAGCCCAAGGTGCCCTGTAGGACATACAGGAGGCGAGGATCGCGGCGGGTAAGGCTTTTTCTATGTAAAGCAGGTATTTGAAGGGAGAAAATCTTGTTTACTAATTTGAATTCTGATTTCTCCAGGGGTACTTCAAGAGCTGCCACACAGCTATCTGATGCCGCCCAATTCTACCGAGCCAAAGAAAAGAGTACTGCGGAGAAGCTCTTCTGGTCGCTGTCACACCCTAGCTAGTCATGCATTAGAGTGTTGCATCATGTTTACACTTTCATCAGAAACTTGAAATGGGGATGACAGAACCCCCAGTCCCCTCTGAAACCAACTAGGGTTACTAAAATAATTTTTCAATGAACCTGAAATGCCCTTCTAAAATGCCCAGCATTTTTGCCTTGGTTCAGAACCTCTGCCAAAAGTGGTGCACATTTTCCTAGGCCATCCTAGGGTTTTTGATTTAAGTCATAAGTATTTGAATTTGGGCATTTAAAATTATATAAAATATTTAAATGCTCAAATATCTCCAAACTAAAATGTTTCATGTTGGAAATAATCCAACTATGGACCAGGAGTAGTTTGGTGATTTTTGGAGTTGCCTAGGTATTTTATTTAATTCAACAAAGTTGCAGATATATTAAATAAAAACAGAAAACAGAAAAATAAATAAAAGGAGTAGACTTACCTGGACCTACCTGCCCAGCCCAGCCGGCCCAGCACTGTGCTGGCCCGTGCCAGCCAGCTGCTTCCCCTTGCCAGAGCAGGCAGGGAGGTGAGCATGGCGCGCCCGAGCTCGCCACGCACCACCCAGCCTCTCTGCATCGCCCTGGTCGCCGTTGCGCCGCGTGGATCGTCTTCTGGTCGTCGCCCCGACCTCGCCGACACCCCATTCACTCTCCCCCGGCTCTCCCTCGCTCTCTCCCCCGCCCGACCGAACACCACCGTCGCCGCCGTTCGCCATAGCCACCGTCTCCGACCACCCCTCGCTCCCCGACTAGCTCAGAAGCTCCGCCACAACTCCCTCTTCCTCCCCACCGCTCCACAGCTCCCCGGAAGCCCTGCATCGCCGCCACGTCGCCGTTCCCCTCTTCGGGCTCCGACCACCGCCGCCGTCGAATTCGCCGTCTCCAGCGCGTCCCCGAGCCCGCTTCGACGCCCACTGCAACCGCGGTGAGCTACGCCACCGTTTCCCCCTCTCCTTCCCCTCGTTCCCTCACCGTAGCTTCCTCCCCACCACGGCCGAACCTCCGCCGTCGCCGAGCTCGCCGTCGACGCAGCTCCGGTGACCATTTGGTCACCCCGGCGAGTCCAACGGGTTCACAGAACCCCGTAGAGCATCCCTAGCGCCTCGCCTTGCTCGACTTCGAGCTCCAGCACCGTTCCCGTGCACGACCGAACCCCGGCGGCCGCAGCCGAGCTCGCCGCCGTCGACTCCGGCCACCCCGACCCCAACGGGCTCCGCCAAGAGCTGCGGGTTGTCCTCAGCTCCACTCCGGTGGCCTCCGCGATCCATTTGGTGGCCGAAACGACCAAAATCACTTCCGCCGCCGCGTCGGGCTCGCCGGCGACTAAACGCCGGCAGCCGACACTGACTTTGACCACGGGTGGGCCCTGGTTGACTCCCCTGAGTCAATGACAGGTGGGGCCCAGCCCTGTTAATTAAACAGGATTAGTTTTAATTAAGTTTTAATTAAAATAATCACCCTGACATGCGGGACCCACTGTCAGGTTTGACCTGGACCAGTTCCGTTGACCTGCTGACGTCACACTGACGTCAGGCTGACGCAGTAATTGAATTTCTGGATTTAAATTAAATCAGGAAATTCCAGAATATTATTTAAACTTCAAAAATTCATAACTTTTATTCTGTAACTCCAAATTGGACAAATTATATATGAAAAATGATCAGAAAAATCCAATCTATCCATCTGTACCATTTTCATGCATGATCAAACAAGTTAAGTTGATGTTTTAATCAGAACAAGAAAAGGCACTTTAAAAGGCCATATTTGAATTTGAAATCTGAATCTTTGATTCAAATTTGTTCAAACCCTTCTGGTTTTAGTTGCATTAGCCCAACACACTCATATTGCCATGTTTCATGCATGCATCATATTGTTGCATATTGTTTGGTGATGTTTGTGTATCGATGTCCTTTGCGACAGGATCTGTCCCCGAGGAGTACCGTGATTACCCTAACGAAGAACCGTATCCGTGCAACGAACCATCAGGCAAGCAACCAACCATTTGATCATATCAATACAATCCCATGTTCTCGCTCCTGCTCTCTTTTACTGCATTAAGACAACGCGATTCAAACTGCTGTGTGCTACGGTAGTTGAACCCATTTCCTCTGCATGACCTGTCATTGCCACAGTAACTAGATGAAACCCACTAGCATGTGTAGGAGTTGATTGAGCCATATGTATGTGTTGTTCCTACCTTGCTATGCCTGCTATGCTTAGAGTCGTGTCAGGTCTGGTTCATCTGGGTGATGGGCTAGAGTGAAATGATTATGTCGGTAATGAGAGTGGTGTGGTGAACACGATTTGGTAAAGGTATCGATGAGAGGCCATGTAGGAGTACATGGTGGGTTGTTTCATTGAAGCCGACCTTAAGCACTGAGATCTGTATGTGTGATTTAAGAATCAGCTACTACCATACATTGGGCCCTGAAATATGACCCCGCTCGACTTCTTATTCACCCTAGCTCTCTGTCCAGGAGTTGCAAGTAGTTTCTGGTGTTTGTAGCCTACTGGAGGCCGTGGACAGCGCTGACCGTAGGGGTGGGCTGTGATGCGGTAGGTACGTGGCACGGTGTACCGAATACCCGTTAGGTATCTCGGGAACCCTGTTCACATCGTTCGGGGCCGTATGGGAAACCTCGGCCGGACTCCCTGCGGATGGAACCTGAATAGGCGATAAACCTGGACTAGAGGCTTAAGTGTTTAGGTAGGTCGTGGTCTACACCCACGTCGGCTTTCGCTTGAAGTCTGCCGAGCACATGTCGTGTGCAGACGCTAAGTGGTGGAAACATGTATGAAGAAGTACACCCCTGCAGGGTTAACATGATCTATTCGAATAGCCGCGTCCGCGGTAAAGGACTACTTGGTTGCCTATACAGTTCATAGACAAGTAAATGGAAACTACTAAAAGCCTCAAGATAAGTGTGAGTGCCGAGGATGGCTCTTCCGTAGGAAGACGGAGGTGGATCCTCGGTAGTGTATTGAAGTGGTGAGTAGTGGACTCGTGTGCGCAAAACTATTTCAAGTTGGAGTATCGTAGGATAGCCTAGCCAAGAGTCAAAGCTGGCTTGCTGCAATAACTCCACCAACCCTTCTTGATACTATGCATGTATGTAGGATCTGATGTAAGTCTTGCTGAGTACCTTTGTACTCATGTTGCTATAATCTACATTTTTACAGAAGACGCTGCAACCCCTTCTGATGGGTTCTATGTAGACGTTGACATCAACGAGTAGGCTAAAGACCCAGGTGGTGACCCTGAGCTTGTGATGGACCACGTAGTATAGCTAGGCTTTCCAAGCCTCTTTTATTTTACTAGTTGTCTGTACCCAGACAAAGTACTTCCGCTGTTGGCTTGTATGACTGTATGATTTGTATGTTGGGTCGTGAGACCCGTACCTGTGTGTATGATATGTATGGCTCCCTGAGCCTTAAATAAAGTACTTGTGTCATAGAGTCATGTTGTGATGCTTCGTTGTATTTGCACATATCGAGCATATTGTGTGTATGATTGAAATGCTTGGTATGTGTGGGATCTGACTATCTAGTTGTTTATCTTTAGTAGCCTCTCTTACCGGGAAATGTCTCCTAGTGTTACCGCTGAGCCATGGTAGCTTGCTACTGCTCTGGAACACTTAGGCTGGCCGGCATGTGTCCTTCTTCGTTCCTGTGTCTGTCCCTTCGGGGAAATGTCACGCTTTGAGTACCGGAGTCCTGTTAGCCCGCTACAGCCCGGTTTACCGGAGTCCTGCTAGCCCAGTGCTACAGCCCGGACCCACTTGCTGATGACCGACACGTTCGAAGCTGGGTCATGGATGCCTGTCCCTGTAAGTCTGTGCCACTTTGGGTTTACGACTAGTCATGTCAGCCCGGGCTCTTTATCATATGGATGCTAGCGACACTATCATATACGTGAGCCAAAAGGCGCAAACGGTCCCGGGAAAAGGTAAGACGACACCCGTGGGGATACCGTGCGTGAGGCCGCAAAGTGATATGAGGTGTTACCAGCTAGATCGATGTGACATCGAGTCGGGGTCCTGACAGCGTTGGCATCAGAGCCGGACTGCCTGTAGGTTCTCCAAGCCAAACTGGTCGATGTTGAGTCTAGAAATTCTTTAGTTATATGTAGGGGAATTGTTTGTGGGATGGAACGTAAGGCTCTTTTTACTCCTTATATCTTATGACATTCTGATCTGAGTCAGTCCATTCTTCCACCGGGGGTTAAGGAATTAGGATCTATTCTCTCTATCAGGATCACGTGTTTCTAATCAGTAGTACCTTATAAGTTTGATGGATACAAGCCTAGTTCAGTTCTACTACCACATTATGTTGCTAGAATGGTTTCAGAACTTTGATATGATGATGCTGAGTGTGTACGAAATCCTTTGTCAAATGTCTCAAAATCCTTTTTGAGCATTTACAGCTGTTATGCTGCCGAAATTTTGCTAGAAATTCTAATGCCTTTGCATTATGATTGTGCTTTCAGATGGCCACTCGCGACCTTAATCAAGTGGTTCGCCTGACTCGATGCCTAGATGTACCCGGCCATACTGCTAAGTTGGTCAGGGTAATGACTGAGGCTGGATACCGCTGGTATCCTGAGTACACGGTCGAAGAGCAATTCCGAGACTTCAATCAAAGCCAGTATCTCTGCACTGTCAGGATATTTCCATCTTATCCTGGATCCACCGAGCCTCTTCACTGTTCCTATGGACTCGGGGTTACTATTGAGATGGCTGTGCAGGACGCCGCCTACTCCATGATGACCATTATGCGAGTCAGATCTGGGTTATTTCGGGACTCTGATTTCCGGTATATGCCAGGATCACTTCCGGGAGCACAAGGATATCTCCAGGCTATCTATGCTGACTCCACTCAGGAGGATTCACGGACTCGCACCACTGCTGAGATGCTCGAGGATAAGGACCGTGAAAATCGGGCCTTAAGGTTAGAGCTCTTCAATACCCGTGCTGACCACTGGGCCACTTTGACTCGGTTCGCACCGGCGGTGCAAGCTGGATTCTCAGATATGCGCGATCTCTATCCTGTGAGATCTGCTCTGCCAGACGTGATGGTTTGGCGTGATGTAGGAGGCATCACCCCACCTCGCGGTCCCCGCAGGCCACCGTTTGTTGGTCCAAGACCTCATCCTAGCCCCTATGGTCCACAAGCTCCGCGAGATCGTCTGTTTCCGGATGAACATGTTGAGCTTCCAGGCTATGGAGGTGACTTCTATGAGGACTACTACGGATCGGTCTGAGTAGTAGGTAGTATCACTAGTTCGCACTAGCTGTGTTTTCTATCGTTCCGCGTGACTCGTGGGATATGACCTAGTTTGTACTCTTTCCGGAGATGTAGAAAAATAATGTATAGGAGCTTGGAATGCCTCCGATGAGATGTAATCCTCTTTTCACCGTAATAGTACTTGTTTGGTCTTGTACTAAACCCTGTATGGTGTGTATGACGATGGAATAAAGAAGCAGTTTCTGTATCTACCATGTCATACGGATGATCATCTTGCATTCCGAGTTATTTCTTACATTATGTATCCCATGTCGGAATTTCATCATTCTGACTAAATCATTGTCTTGTCTACCTAGGATGGTCAACACGCGCGCTAACCCTGCTTCTCAAGAGCAGGCCGAAGGCAGTGAAGCCAGGAATGAAAATCTGCCTCATCCTCCTTCACTAGCCGAAGTTATGATGGAAGCTGAGAGAAACAAGCGGGAGACAAACCGTTTGTTGGAGCGTATTGAACAGAATACAGCACACCATCAGAGGGCTAACGTGGTGTCACTCAGTGATTTTATCAAATTGCATCCACCCACGTTCCACCACTCCGTCGAGCCTCTCGACGCTGATGACTGGCTTCGCAGTATCTCTCACAAGCTGCGTTCCGCGCTGGTAGCGGAGGCTGACAAGGTCACCTTTGCTGCATATCATCTTGAAGGCCCCGCCAGTCTATGGTGGGAAAATTATGGAGCTATGCGCCCAGCGGGCCATGTCACTACTTGGGCTGAGTTCAGCGAGGCTTTCCGTGAACATCACATTCCGGAGGGTCTCATGGACCGTAAGCGTGAAGAATTTTGCAGTTTCACCCAAGGCCGACTTTCTGTGGATGTCTATAGCAGGGAGTTTGGTAATCTCGCCCGATATGCAACCGAGGAAGTGTCTACTGACGCCAAGAAGCAAGCAAGGTTCCGTAAGGGCCTTAGTCCTGAGCTTCGCCGCGACCTCCGTCTGCATGAGTGCACATCCTTTTCGAAACTTGTCAACAAAGCCATCAGTGCTGAAACTGGTCAGACTGACTATGACGCAACACGCAAGCATGGTCGTGACATGGGTTCCTCATCCGGTGCTGGTCCTCAGAAGCGCCGCGTGTGGGTACCCAACACCGCCCTGCCACCCAGGTTCACACCGAGGCCATCTTTCCAGGCGCCTCGCCCCGTTCAACAGTCTGCCCCAGCCAAGCCTTATGGGGGTCCAACCAATAATGTTCCTCCACGTACCAGTTCCGTGACTTGTTTCAAGTGTGGGGAATCTGGTCATTATATGCGTGAGTGTCCCCAGACCAACCCCAATCAATCTGCTAAAGCTGTTGGCCGTGGCAAGCCGACAGGGAAGGTGTTTCATGCTAAACCGGTCACCGCTTCACGTGGCCATGTCAACTGTATCTCTGCCGAAGAAGCTCAAGAGGACCCCAACGTCGTTCTCGGTACGCTTCTTGTTAATTGCCACCCGGCATCTGTTCTTTTCGATACAGGAGCCTCTCATTCTTTTATATCTGAAAATTATGCTCGTTTGCATAACGTTGCATTCTGTGACTTGCCATCCTCTATGGTAATTCAAACTCCGGGATCCAAATGGCAAACTTCTAGAGTAAGCCATGGAAATGAAATCCAAGTCGACAGACTTGTTTTTCTCGCATCTTTGATAGCCCTTAAATCTTCAGATATTAATATCATTTTGGGTATGGACTGGATGTCAGCTCATCAAGCCAAAATTGATTGCTTCTCTAGGACTGTTCAACTCACCCATCCTTCGGGGAAGATAGTCAATGTCTTGACCCGAATAGCCAAGCGACAATTATATTCTCTTAACGCCAGCCCCTTGCCAGACCTTGAGGACGTTCCGGTAGTCCGTGACTTCCCGGATGTCTTTCCAGAGGAATTGCCAGGTGTTCCACCTGACAGGGATGTTGAGTTCGTAATCGACCTCATCCCCGGAACCGTTCCGATTGCTAGAAGACCTTATAAGATGGCACCCCTAGAACTAGCCGAGCTTAAGAAACAACTCGATGAATCCTTGAAAAAGGGTTTCATCCGCCCTAGTTCATCTCCGTGGGCTTGCCCCGTCCTATTCGTCAAGAAGAAGGATGGTACGGACCGAATGGTTGTAGATTACCGACCTGTCAACTTGGTCACAATCAAGAACAAATACCCGCTTCCCAGGATCAACGATCTGTATGATCAGCTCGCTGGATCCTCAGTCTTCTCCAAGATGGATTTGAGGTTGGGATACCATCAAATCAAAATCAGAAACGGGGACATTCCTAAAACGGCCTTTGTTACTCGTTATGGCCAATACGAGTACACCGTCATGTCCTTCGGTTTAACCAACGCTCCAGCCACCTTTTCTCGGTTAATGAACTCAATCTTCATGGAGTATTTGGACAAATTCGTCGTAGTTTATCTCGATGATATACTCATCTACTCCAAGAACGAGGAAGAACATGCCGAACATTTAAGGCTAGTGTTGAAGAAACTTCGAGAGCATCGCCTTTATGCCAAATTTTCTAAATGTGAATTCTGGTTATCAGAAGTGACCTATCTGGGTCATGTAATATCTGGTAAAGGTATTGCTGTTAACCCTGAGCGAGTTCAAGCCGTCCTTGATTGGACTCCACCCGAATCGGTCAAGCAAGTTCGGAGTTTTCTAGGCTTAGCGAGCTATTGCCGTCGCTTTGTCGAGAACTTCTCCAAAGTTGCTAAACCTCTAACCGAACTCCTCAAGAAAGATAAGAAGTTCGAATGGACTCCACAATGTGAGCACAGCTTTCAGGAACTGAAAAGACGCCTGACTTCTGCTCCCGTACTGGTACCGCCAGACTTCTCCAAGGACTTCGTTATCTACTGCGACGCCTCGCGACAAGGACTAGGTTGCATTCTCATGCAAGATCGACACGTAATTGCTTACGCTTCACGGCAATTGCACCCACATGAGGAAAATTATCCTACTCATGATCTAGAGCTTGCAGCCGTAGTCTATGCACTTAAGACCTGGCGACATTACCTCCTCGGTAATCGTTGCGAAATATTCACTGATCACCAAAGCCTGAAGTACATCTTCACCCAACCGGATCTGAATCTCAGGCAAAGACGTTGGGTTGAATTGATCACAGACTTCGACTTAGGAATAACCTATACCCCAGGGAAAGCCAACGTCATGGCTGATGCGTTAAGTCGTAAATCTTATTGTAACAACCTGATGTTACAACAAAGTCAACCGCTTCTCCATGATGAATTTCGGAAGCTTAACCTTCACATTGTACCCCAAGGTTTTCTCTCCACCTTGGTAGCAAAACCTACTCTTACGGATCAAATTATCGCTGCCCAAAAGCGAGATAAGGGAATATCTGAAATCAAAGAGAACATTGCTAGCGGAGGTGCTAGTTGTTTCTCCACAAATGATCATGGTGTTGTGTACTTTGAGAACCGTCTAGTGGTTCCCAAGAACCAGCATCTACGGCAGTTGATCCTTAAGGAGGCTCATGAATCTCCTCTCACCATTCATCCCGGTAGTACTAAGATGTATCAGGACCTACGCCAGAGGTTCTGGTGGACTAGGATGAAGAGAGAAATTGCTCAGTTTATTGCAAATTGCGACGTCTGTCGTCGTGTAAAAGCAGAGCATCAACGGCCTGCTGGCACCCTTCAACCCTTAGCTATCCCTGAATGGAAATGGGATAAAATTAGTATGGATTTCATTACCGGTTTTCCCAGGACCAAGAGAGGGAATAATGCTATCTTCGTCGTGGTCGATCGTCTTTCCAAAGTAGCTCATTTCTTACCTGTTCGTGAGAGTATAACCGCTAGTCAGCTGGCAGACTTATACATCTCCCGAATAGTGTCTCTCCATGGTGTTCCTTTGGAAATTAACTCGGATCGAGGAAGTCTTTTCACCTCTCGATTTTGGGAAAGTTTCCAAAATGCTATGGGAACCCGTCTCTCCTTTAGCACCGCTTTCCACCCTCAGTCGAGTGGTCAAGTGGAACGCGTCAATCAGATTCTAGAAGACATGCTTCGAGCCTCCGTTATCTCTTTCGGAATGGACTGGGAGAAGTGCCTTCCATTTGCCGAATTCGCTTACAACAACAGCTATCAATCTAGCTTGGGTAAAGCCCCTTTTGAAGTTCTCTATGGACGACGATGTCGAACACCCCTTAACTGGTCAGAGACCGGGGAAAGACAATTCTTTGGCCCGGATATGATTCAGGAAGCAGAAGAACAAGTTCGTATCGTTCGTGAAAAGTTGAAAACAGCCCAATCTCGTCAAAAGAGTCAATATGACCGAAAACATAAGGCTATGACTTTCGAGGTTGACGAGAAGGCTTATCTTCGGGTCACCCCTCTGAAGGGAACCCATCGTTTCGGTATCAAAGGCAAATTGGCTCCTCGTTACATTGGACCTTTTCGCATTCTTGCCAAACGAGGAGAAGTTGCCTACCAGTTGGAACTACCTCCGCATCTCTCCAGAGTTCACGATGTCTTCCACGTTTCTCAACTCAGGCGTTGCTTCTCGGATCCTATCCGTGAAGTGGACCACGAAACGCTTGATCTCCAAGATAATCTTACATATCGAGAGTACCCCATTCGTATCCTCGATCAAGCCGAACGTACCACGCGACGTCATAATATCAAGTTTCTCAAGGTTCAATGGTCGCACCATTCTGAGGATGAAGCAACTTGGGAAAGGGAGGATCGTCTTCGACTCGAGTATCCCGCCTTCTTCTCGGAGGAACCCAAATCTCGGGACGAGATTCTTTTGAGTGGGGGTGAGTTGTCACACCCTAGCTAGTCATGCATTAGAGTGTTGCATCATGTTTACTCTTTCATCAGAAACTTGAAATGGGGATGACAGAACCCCCAGTCCCCTCTGAAACCAACTAGGGTTACTAAAATAATTTTTCAATGAACCTGAAATGCCCTTCTAAAATGCCCATCATTTTTGCCTTGGTTCAGAACCTCTGCCAAAAGTGGTGCACATTTTCCTAGGCCATCCTAGGGTTTTTGAATTAAGTCATAAGTATTTGAATTTGGGCATTTAAAATTATATAAAATATTTAAATGCTCAAATATCTCCAAACTAAAATGTTTCATGTTGGAAATAATCCAACTATGGACCAGGAGTAGTTTGGTGATTTTTGGAGTTGCCTAGGTATTTTATTTAATTCAACAAAGTTGCAGATATATTAAATAAAAACAGAAAACAGAAAAATAAATAAAAGGAGTAGACTTACCTGGACCTACCTGCCCAGCCCAGCCGGCCCAGCACTGTGCTGGCCCGTGCCAGCCAGCTGCTTCCCCTTGCCAGAGCAGGCAGGGAGGTGAGCATGGCGCGCCCGAGCTCGCCACGCACCACCCAGCCTCTCTGCATCGCCCTGGTCGCCGTTGCGCCGCGTGGATCGTCTTCTGGTCGTCGCCCCGACCTCGCCGACACCCCATTCACTCTCCCCCGGCTCTCCCTCGCTCTCTCCCCCGCCCGACCGAACACCACCGTCGCCGCCGTTCGCCATAGCCACCGTCTCCGACCACCCCTCGCTCCCCCGACTAGCTCAGAAGCTCCGCCACAACTCCCTCTTCCTCCCCACCGCTCCACAGCTCCCCGGAAGCCCTGCATCGCCGCCACGTCGCCGTTCCCCTCTTCGGGCTCCGACCACCGCCGCCGTCGAATTCGCCGTCTCCAGCGCGTCCCCGAGCCCGCTTCGACGCCCACTGCAACCGCGGTGAGCTACGCCACCGTTTCCCCCTCTCCTTCCCCTCGTTCCCTCACCGTAGCTTCCTCCCCACCACGGCCGAACCTCCGCCGTCGCCGAGCTCGCCGTCGACGCAGCTCCGGTGACCATTTGGTCACCCCGGCGAGTCCAACGGGTTCACAGAACCCCGTAGAGCATCCCTAGCGCCTCGCCTTGCTCGACTTCGAGCTCCAGCACCGTTCCCGTGCACGACCGAACCCCGGCGGCCGCAGCCGAGCTCGCCGCCGTCGACTCCGGCCACCCCGACCCCAACGGGCTCCGCCAAGAGCTGCGGGTTGTCCTCAGCTCCACTCCGGTGGCCTCCGCGATCCATTTGGTGGCCGAAACGACCAAAATCACTTCCGCCGCCGCGTCGGGCTCGCCGGCGACTAAACGCCGGCAGCCGACACTGACTTTGACCACGGGTGGGCCCTGGTTGACTCCCCTGAGTCAATGACAGGTGGGGCCCAGCCCTGTTAATTAAACAGGATTAGTTTTAATTAAGTTTTAATTAAAATAATCACCCTGACATGCGGGACCCACTGTCAGGTTTGACCTGGACCAGTTCCGTTGACCTGCTGACGTCACACTGACGTCAGGCTGACGCAGTAATTGAATTTCTGGATTTAAATTAAATCAGGAAATTCCAGAATATTATTTAAACTTCAAAAATTCATAACTTTTATTCTGTAACTCCAAATTGGACAAATTATATATGAAAAATGATCAGAAAAATCCAATCTATCCATCTGTACCATTTTCATGCATGATCAAACAAGTTAAGTTGATGTTTTAATCAGAACAAGAAAAGGCACTTTAAAAGGCCATATTTGAATTTGAAATCTGAATCTTTGATTCAAATTTGTTCAAACCCTTCTGGTTTTAGTTGCATTAGCCCAACACACTCATATTGCCATGTTTCATGCATGCATCATATTGTTGCATATTGTTTGGTGATGTTTGTGTATCGATGTCCTTTGCGACAGGATCTGTCCCCGAGGAGTACCGTGATTACCCTAACGAAGAACCGTATCCGTGCAACGAACCATCAGGCAAGCAACCAACCATTTGATCATATCAATACAATCCCATGTTCTCGCTCCTGCTCTCTTTTACTGCATTAAGACAACGCGATTCAAACTGCTGTGTGCTACGGTAGTTGAACCCATTTCCTCTGCATGACCTGTCATTGCCACAGTAACTAGATGAAACCCACTAGCATGTGTAGGAGTTGATTGAGCCATATGTATGTGTTGTTCCTACCTTGCTATGCCTGCTATGCTTAGAGTCGTGTCAGGTCTGGTTCATCTGGGTGATGGGCTAGAGTGAAATGATTATGTCGGTAATGAGAGTGGTGTGGTGAACACGATTTGGTAAAGGTATCGATGAGAGGCCATGTAGGAGTACATGGTGGGTTGTTTCATTGAAGCCGACCTTAAGCACTGAGATCTGTATGTGTGATTTAAGAATCAGCTACTACCATACATTGGGCCCTGAAATATGACCCCGCTCGACTTCTTATTCACCCTAGCTCTCTGTCCAGGAGTTGCAAGTAGTTTCTGGTGTTTGTAGCCTACTGGAGGCCGTGGACAGCGCTGACCGTAGGGGTGGGCTGTGATGCGGTAGGTACGTGGCACGGTGTACCGAATACCCGTTAGGTATCTCGGGAACCCTGTTCACATCGTTCGGGGCCGTATGGGAAACCTCGGCCGGACTCCCTGCGGATGGAACCTGAATAGGCGATAAACCTGGACTAGAGGCTTAAGTGTTTAGGTAGGTCGTGGTCTACACCCACGTCGGCTTTCGCTTGAAGTCTGCCGAGCACATGTCGTGTGCAGACGCTAAGTGGTGGAAACATGTATGAAGAAGTACACCCCTGCAGGGTTAACATGATCTATTCGAATAGCCGCGTCCGCGGTAAAGGACTACTTGGTTGCCTATACAGTTCATAGACAAGTAAATGGAAACTACTAAAAGCCTCAAGATAAGTGTGAGTGCCGAGGATGGCTCTTCCGTAGGAAGACGGAGGTGGATCCTCGGTAGTGTATTGAAGTGGTGAGTAGTGGACTCGTGTGCGCAAAACTATTTCAAGTTGGAGTATCGTAGGATAGCCTAGCCAAGAGTCAAAGCTGGCTTGCTGCAATAACTCCACCAACCCTTCTTGATACTATGCATGTATGTAGGATCTGATGTAAGTCTTGCTGAGTACCTTTGTACTCATGTTGCTATAATCTACATTTTTTACAGAAGACGCTGCAACCCCTTCTGATGGGTTCTATGTAGACGTTGACATCAACGAGTAGGCTAAAGACCCAGGTGGTGACCCTGAGCTTGTGATGGACCACGTAGTATAGCTAGGCTTTCCAAGCCTCTTTTATTTTACTAGTTGTCTGTACCCAGACAAAGTACTTCCGCTGTTGGCTTGTATGACTGTATGATTTGTATGTTGGGTCGTGAGACCCGTACCTGTGTGTATGATATGTATGGCTCCCTGAGCCTTAAATAAAGTACTTGTGTCATAGAGTCATGTTGTGATGCTTCGTTGTATTTGCACATATCGAGCATATTGTGTGTATGATTGAAATGCTTGGTATGTGTGGGATCTGACTATCTAGTTGTTTATCTTTAGTAGCCTCTCTTACCGGGAAATGTCTCCTAGTGTTACCGCTGAGCCATGGTAGCTTGCTACTGCTCTGGAACACTTAGGCTGGCCGGCATGTGTCCTTCTTCGTTCCTGTGTCTGTCCCTTCGGGGAAATGTCACGCTTTGAGTACCGGAGTCCTGTTAGCCCGCTACAGCCCGGTTTACCGGAGTCCTGCTAGCCCAGTGCTACAGCCCGGACCCACTTGCTGATGACCGACACGTTCGAAGCTGGGTCATGGATGCCTATCCCTGTAAGTCTGTGCCACTTTGGGTTTACGACTAGTCATGTCAGCCCGGGCTCTTTATCATATGGATGCTAGCGACACTATCATATATGTGAGCCAAAAGGCGCAAACGGTCCCGGGAAAAGGTAAGACGACACCCGTGGGGATACCGTGCGTGAGGCCGCAAAGTGATATGAGGTGTTACCAGCTAGATCGATGTGACATCGAGTCGGGGTCCTGACAGTCGCAGTATGTGGTGCCAAATTATCCGGTGCCATTTGCCGATCAGCTGAAGCAGCTGATCGAACTGCATAAGGCGGCCGAACTAGCCATGAAGGATTTAATTATCCGGTTATGGCCCGCCGAGCCGATTCCAAGCAGCTACTTCGGGCTCATGAAGCGGCTTGTGAGTGCTTGCCCTCGATTCAAAGTAATCAAGTGGTCGGTCTGTATGGAGGGTGCGTGAATGGCCTTCGCCCGCGCAAAGGTGCACTGGGGGAAGATGGATGCGGAAAAGCTGATGACCGAGGGACCGCCGGAGGGGAAGGAGCACCGCAAACCCGAATTATATTATGATAGTGTCCTAAAAGGATCCCGCCTTACGGCGGAGCAATGCACCAAGGACATTTTATTTCCATGAATACAGTCATGTTGTCCTTTGTAATGTTTGAACAAGGTCATTTCTATTATTTATTGCCTGTTATTTGAAAGTTTTTCCTCCTGCGCGGCCGTTTTATATATTAATCCTGAGAGTTGGCTAGTCGTCGGCTTCTGCCCCCATGTAGGATGTATGGGGGTGTTCGGGATAAACCTGAGCACTCTTTATCCCAGTTTTGGGTCCTTGAAGGAGGTGTTCAGCATAATGAACCATGCAATCAGACTATAGGCCTTTATCACTCTCACTTAGCCATAGGAGCTTGATAAAAGGAAGGTAGGTGCAGCCCTTGGTGTTCGGAAGACCGTACGAGGGGCTCTATAAGCACCTGACCGGAAGAAAAGCCGATCCATCGCACGCTGCATTAGTTATGGCATTATGCAGAAGAAATCCTTAAAGATTTTACAACCTCTCGAACAGCTGACCAGCTCTCGCCGTATCATGACAGTCAGTTTCGGCTTTCTCTACTAAGGCGCTCGTCCGGAAGAACCGGGACACAATCGCAGTAGTTCTCCCTGTGCCGCCTTAGCCGATATAGCGGAACGTAAGGCAGCAAAACATGGGAGCCGGGCAAACCCAACTATTGACCCAAGACATGATTCGGAGTTGATGCATATAATGCTATAAGTTCGGGGTGCCGAATGACCATGAAGGTGTTCGGACTTTATTGCCGTATTATGGGTATGATGAAGCCCCTGGCATATTAAGGCATATCACGATGTATGGATGCCTTTTGACGAAGGGTGTCGGTAAGAAACAATAGCAGATAAGCATCATATAAAGCCACATGTTGTAATTGAGTAACACGCCAATGCGTACGAATACAAGCAATGTGATAGAAAAAGAAATACGACTTCGGAACCTGCTAAGATCAAGTGGGAGGAGGCTGTGTGCGGATCCGGAGTGTAACCAGATGGTCATCAAGGGGCATCTCTAAGGATTCCCTTACGCATTCAAGCTGTTTCCATGTCGCCAGTCCCGGCCTACACAAAAGCGGACCTGCAAACAAAGTGCAAAAAAGATATTTATGTGCCACGGAGCAGTTAAGCCGCATTGTGTGGCCTATCCTGCCTGTGCCTCTGTTTACTGCCAGACTGTTTTAATTGAGCTCCGGACGAGCCGGGCTGTCTTGCCGCGAAGTAGTTCAGACTCCCTTGACGATGTCCGGGAGCTTGGCCGTCGACTCGAGGTTCAATTGAAGGATGCCACTTGTTGCTTCTGCCCTTAAGGCGGCGGTATGCTCTTCGGCATAGAGGGGGGTTCGGCCTTGCCATTAACTGTTATGACGCAGTGCGAACCGGGCATCTTGAGCTTTCGATAGGCATAATGTGGCACCGCGTTGAATCGAGCAAATGCAGTTCGTCCGAGCAGTGCATGATAATTACTGCGGAAAGGGATGATGTCTAAGATTAACTCTTCGGTATGGTAATTGTTCGGTGATCCGAAGACTACCTCCAGTGTGATGGAGCCTGAGCAACGGGCCTCCGCACCTGGTATAACACCTTTAAAGGTGGTTTTAGTGGGCTTGATCATCGAATGATCAATACCCATCTTACACACTGTGTCCTGATAGTGCAGGTTTAGACTGCTGCCTCCGTCCATAAGGACTCATGTGAGGTGGAATCTGTCAATTATTGGGTCAAGGATTAGTGCCGCTGAATTGCCCTGATTGGTATGATCGAAAGTGATCGGCCATAGTTTATATTGTGGGGCAACTGGCTCCGTTAAGTCAACATCCCTAAGAGTGCACGTCTGTTCCAGCTTGGCAATGTGGATGGCGTTTATCATATTCACCGTTTTGATTTGTGGGGGAAATTTCTTTTGCCCTCCTGTGTTTGGTGATCAGGGCTCCTCATCATCGTCATCGCTTTGAGACCCTTTATCCTTGTTTTTGGCACCTAACCTACCGGCTTGTTTGAAGACCCAGCATTCTCTGTTGGTATGATTGGCTGGTGTTCCTGGGGTGCCATGAATTTGGCATGGACGATCACTTATGCGGTCCAGACTGGACGGGCCCGAATTGTTCTTTTGGAATGGCTTTTTCCGCTGACCGGACTTAGAGCCACTAAATCCGGCGTTGACTGTCGTGTCTTAGGCGTTATCGCCATTTTTGCGACGCTTGTGTTTGTTGTGTCGGGGCGTGCTGTTGCTATCTCTGGCCTTTGATGTGCCAGAATTGCTTGTTGTGTTGTTGCTACGAGCTAGCCAGCTATCCTCGCCCACGCAAAAGCGGGTCATGAGTGTCGTGAGGGCTGCCATGGACTTCGGCTTTTCTTGGCCGAGATGTCGGGCAAGCCACTCGTCACAGAAGGCCGCTAGGGCTTCGGCATCCGGACAGTCGACAATTTGGTTCTTTTTAGTTAGGAACCGAGTCCAGAATTTCCTGGCTGACTCTCTGGGCTGTTGGGTTATGTGACTTAAATCGTCAGCATCCGGTGGTCGCACATAAGTGCCCTGGAAGCTATTCAACCAATGCCGAGCCGGTCCCTTGAGTTTTAGTGGGAGGTACTTGATGGCGTGTAGATCATCCCCGCGGTCCATGTGAATGTGGAGAAATAAATCTTCTATCCATACCGTGGGGTCTGTAGTCCCATCGTAGGGCTCTATATTTACGGGCTTAAACCCTTCGGGGAATTCATTATCCATTACTTCGTCAGTGAAGCTTAGGGGGTGTGTGGCGCCTCTATACCGGGCTACATCATGACACAGTTGAGGTCTGGTGTACTTGGCCCGGCCGGGTTTCCTTTTAGTGTATCCGGCGTGACGGTCATCATCACGCGTTGGGGCGCGCCCCCGTGATCCGTAGATCGATCTTGACTGTCCTGCTTTGTTTTCCAATTTCTCTCGCAGGTCATGTGTGGAGCCTCGGGCCTTCGTGTTTTTGCTTGTTTGGCGGCGGGGTGCGGGCTGGACTTCAGGTTGATACTCCACTTTGTCTCGGCCGCGAGGTGGCCGGTCAGCCGCATCATGCGTTGGTAGTGTAGGTTTTAATGCCTCCTTCTCAAGTTGAGGTAGCAACCTGTGCTCTGGGTAAATTTTGTTTGGGCACTTGAGTCCGTATTCCTCGGCTGCCAGGACCTCAGTCCATCTATCAGTTTGCAGATCTTGATCAGCTTGAAGCTGTTGCTACTTCTTCTTCAGGCTTTTTGCAGTGGTTATAACCTAGCACTTGAAGTGCTCCTGCTCGACGGGATCCTCAGAAATGATGAATTATTCGTCGCCGAGGCTCGCCTCGTCTTCGGAGAGGGGCATGTAATTGTCATCCTCTGATTCTCCATCCATTGCCTGTTCCTTGGGGCTAGCTTGCCCATCTTCCCGTTCGGCCTGCTCGAAGCCTATCTGGGCGGAATTGTTTTCGTCCTCGGCATTATCCGGAGCGTTATTGCCTCTTGTGCCGATATCACTTTTGCTATGGCGAGGCTTAGAGCGGAGCCGATGACGCTGGTTCTTAGATTGCTTCTCAAGGGGATTATCCTCCGTTGCCTCATCGCCATCGCTTTCTTTGGGGGTGTCCACCATATATATATCATATGATGAGGTGGCTGTCCAGCGCCCTGTGGGCGGTGGTTCCTGTTCTTCTCCTGCATCATCGTCCATACCGTCGATGTCTTCGGAGTCAAAATCAAGCATGTCGGTTAAGTTATCAACAGTGGCTATTAAGTGGGTGGTGGGTGGGGAACGAATTTCTTCGTCGTCTGCTTCCCACTCGAGCCGGACAAAGTTCGGCCAAGAGTCTCTTGACAGGGAGAGAGATTTCAGTGAATTTGGCACGTCGCCCAAGGGTGAGTGCTGAAAGATATCGGCGGAGGTAAACTCCATGATCGGTGCCCAATCAGATTCGATATGCACGGATGCGCGTGGTTCGGAACCTATGACTGGAGACGAGTCCGAGGGTCCGATGACACAGATCTCTCTGGAGGTGAAGTCTGTGTTCGTCTCTAGCACCGATGAGTGTGCGGCCTCCATGGTGGGGTCTATCCACCTGTCCTCGGATGGTGTGATCTGCTCCAGATCTAAGGCCAGGGCAGCTGCAGGTGTGTTCTCTTGAACACCATCTGATGGTAGATCTAAGTCATGCTCATCATGATCGTAGGGCGCACCTGTCATGGGCTCGAATCCGTCGAAGATCAAGTCTCCACGGATGTCAGAAGTATAGTTCAAGCTTCCAAACCTGACCTGATGGCCAGGGGCGTAGCTATCGATCTGCTCCAGATGGCCAAGCGACCGCAGTACGAAGCCGCCGAATACGAAGATCTGTCCGGGGAGGAAAACCTCACCCTAGATCGCATTGTTGTATATGATTGAAGGAGCCATCAAGCCTTATCGTTACGGCACAGTGGAACTCTCAATGAAAGCACCAATGTCAGTGTCAAAACCGGTGGATCTCGGGTAGGGGGTCCCGAACTGTGCGTCTAAGGCTAATGGTAACAGGAGGTGGGGGACATGATGTTTACCCAGGTTCGGGCCCTCTCGATGGAGTTAATACCCTACTTCCTGCTTGATTGATCTTGATGATATGAGTATTACAAGAGTTGATCTACCATGAGATCATAGAGGCTAAACCCTAGAAGCTAGCCTATGATTATGATTGTTGTTGTCCTACGGACTAAACCCTCCAGTTTATATAGACACCGGAGGGGGCTAGGGTTACACAAAGTTGGTTACAGAGAAGGAGATCTACATATCCGAATTGCCAAGCTTGCCTTCCATGCAATGGAGAGTCCCACCCGGACAGGGGATGAAGTCTTCAATCTTGTGTCTTCATAGTCCAATAGTCCGGCGTAAGTACATAGTCCGGCTGTCCGAGGACCCCCTAATCCAGGACTCCCTCAGTGGTCAGGAATCGGGAGACTCAAGCTGGTTGTAGTGCCGCAGTTAACATGATAATGGCAAGTCAAATCATGGGGCCCCACCTGTCTAGCAGTCCCTCGCAGTCAAATCACACAGCCCTACGTTTGCAGCATCCTACTCGCTCATCTTCTCGTGTCTTTGTCGAATCGACTAGGCGGAACTGCCATGCCTACCACGCAGGAAAAGCCCCGCCCTCGACTTTTAAATAGTACAGTATACTAATTTTCTATCCATGGATAGTTCCATGGAGCAAAGCCTCAAGAAAACGGCGGTACACATGTACAGAGTATACAACACGCCCTTCGCTTTCGCGTCGCACCCCAGATGGTTGGTCGGTCTGCACGCCGCTCTCTGAATGGAACGCGTGTCATATTGCATTTGCACACACATGTGGGAGTGCAATTGAGAACCGACCATAGGCACACTCCGCAACCCCGCAAGTCCGGTGAGTTAATAGAAGAGAGAGACGAGCGATAGTACTAGAGAAGTGTTGTACGTACGTTGGTGCCTGGACGATCCCTGCAAGACACGAAAGATCAGTTCGTCCATGCATGTGACCAGACTCCAGCAGACACGCCAAGATTGGCTATCGTCTACATATCATGCAGGCTGTATTGTACAGGGCTGTAGTTTTGGTGAGAAATCTAAAAAAAGGTTTCTTGTCATCTTGCAAAATTAGGTGTCATGTGCTTCGGATCACTGCGAGGGTTAAACTGCGACAACTGAGTTCCTCCAAGGGGCTAGTCGATGGGGGTACATGCATGATGACTACTCGGCTGCCATCTAGGTCAAGACGACTATGCTAATTAGGACATCTATCGATGGACCCGTTTTCTATGAGTTTATCTTTAATTTGAGCTTTGGTCCTCGTCTAGTTTGTCCGTCGGGATTCATGTTGTCTCCTTTGGGTAGTGAGGTTATGATTTCTTGTCATGTGGAATTTTTTCGTGTTATATGTTATAATCTGGTGCTTCAGATCAAAATGACGACAACTGCACCTCCGTGGCATGTTCCTGAAGACTTCTCTACAGTCATTGACGAGGTCAAGCCGGCTCCGGTAGATAAAAGAAAACTGGTACTCCACTATATAGGTAGGAGCCTCCGCGCTTGCTTGCTAGTGTTGCTCTCTTCACAGTGTCTCGTCCTCTCCCGATCTAAACACGACAACGGTGGCCACACACACTCTCTCTACTCACTGCTGATCACAGATCCAGCTGGATCATCTCTGCCGGGGAAGGTGAGAAGGTGCAATGTTCACGCGGTCGTCCTCAGCGACGGCTCTTACCCACTGCCGGCGTGTCCCAATCAGCGTGCCTTGCTGTTCTCTCCCAAGCACCACTGGCTAGGGAGGGCCTCCGACCCCTTCTTCCTTGCTACCGTAGTGTGGGCAGATCCGGCCTCCCGCCGCCCACCTAGCGACATCCCGGTGACCCTTAGGTATAACTTCCTTCGAAACCGTACTTGCTCTACTTCTCGAGCTCTTGACGTGACTGCATTTGTATCTTTTACTATTTCTCAGGCCCCCTCGTAGATAGGATCGATTGGCTATTCGAAAACCACCTAAATTTTTACTGTTAAGAGGTAAAACTAGTTTGTGCACTCGAATCTAGTACTACTTGGTTCAAACAAGGAAGAAAGGGGGTGGGGGTTGGGGAAATTTGTTACCTGAGTCTAGGACTTGGTCGAAAGAGGAAATAATGGGGGTGAAAAGTAGCAGAGACTGGCTATCCAACTGGTCTCTAGGTCTAATAGGGAAATAAAGGGAAACATAGTACAAACTCAATATAAACCCGATCTATTGGTTGAAAAAGGAAAGAAAGTGGGGACTGGGGGACAAGTCAACAGAGTAAGTCCAGCACTAGATTTGCTAGCCTCACATAGTATAAGGTGGCTATACCGAACAAAAATGGGACCAACCCAGATATCCTGTTCTGATGTTTGTTGCCCCGAGCCACTCTTATGTAATGCCACTGGTAAAATGTAGTAGTCGCACTGTTAAAAGTAAGGACACGTTAAACCAATGTTATTTTCAATGTAATGCCTCCAGTAATATGAATCAATGACACTTTTTTTCATGTCCTGCTAAATTTCCCATGAAGATAAGTTACTTCTTTTCGTTAGAAATGCAACTGTCCTGGGCCGCCTACTC
This sequence comes from Triticum aestivum, assembly GCF_018294505.1. Classification (NCBI taxonomy): domain Eukaryota; kingdom Viridiplantae; phylum Streptophyta; class Magnoliopsida; order Poales; family Poaceae; genus Triticum; species Triticum aestivum. Next base: position 310,010,819 of record NC_057807.1, on the reverse strand, counting down.
TCCTGTGCCCAAATACCGACTCTGTAGCAGCTGTTATTGTAATGTTGCTGGTAAAATGAAGCAATGGAACCATTAAAGTAATGACATATTTAACGGTTGTCATAGTTAATCCTAATGCCCACACTAATATCTAGCAATGCTGTTGGTTTAGAAATTGCTACTGTCCTTGTAGGATTGCCATTTAGAAAAGGAACATGCTTCTTTTTCATTTGATGCATGTTTCATCACTTGTTAGTCACCCTCCTTTCCACCTTTTTTGTGCAAATAGAGATATACATTTCGCGCTCGATCTTAGTTGAACTGCACAAATGATACTCAAATTATAGTTGAACATTCCAGGAGCTTCACAACCAACCTTGATGTTGCTCAACTTTATTGCAACTAATGAAGAAGAAGCTCTGTGGGTTTCGTTTTCTGATGGAAATGGAACCGGGGCTGCAGCCCTTTTCTTAAAAAAAGAAGCTGCTAGCTCATGGGACATTGCTTCATTTTAGGTGAACTGCACCAAAAGGTCCCATGAATAGAATCATCCATGTTGGTGACTGGTGTCATCCCTTCTACGACGGCGTTGATTGCAGATATGGTTCCCATCATGAGGTATGTTCCTTTTTGGCCTGACCATTTGCCAAAGATCCTGCATGTTGAGCCTGCTCTTGTGCTACTGTTTTGGCACTGCCATGATAAAGCAGTAATGTTATTATTTTGCACCTTAATCTAGTGGCACTATTAATTTGAGGCAATGTTTTGGCACCACTAGTGCCACTAGTTTTTTTATATATCGAAAGAGGGGGTTTCCTCTGATTTCATTAGAGAAACCCAACCATAGAGAACCATTATCCGACAACATCTCAGTGTAAACGGGCAGTTATGCAACTACTACTAGAACAGACTGAGTACTAGCAGGAGACAAGTTCGCCACATAAGCTAGGCAGGTAGGGGGAAGCAGCACCAGCTCGACCAACTTTGGATTACAACCCAAATGCTACCACAAAAACATCAGGGGGAAGATAGGAACTGAAAGATCCAGCTTCAGCATCCCAGTCTAAGCACCCCCGGCATCCATCCTTGTGACGCATGGTACACCTTGTTTGCCACCTGCTCGACCCTAGTGTCACTGATAAAATGAAGTAATAATAAAGTTAAAATGGAGTGAGTGTCCTCTCTATCATTTCATTTCCAATGTAGATAAAGAAAGTGCTTCTCTTTGTTAGTGTATGTTTCATCAACCAGTCCCATTGTTAATGTTTAAGCGTTTCTACAAACAAGGGTGCTTGATTTTAGTTGATATTCTCAAAAATAGAGATTTGAATGTCTCAAGGCCCCTCCTTGTACTACCGTTGTACACTGATGTTCATCACTGGCAAAAGGTGTATCAGGGAGTCTTGGGTCGATTTCCAGTACGAGGCGTAATGTATGAGGCGTCGCAGGGCCCATCTCGCCCTCGCAGCATGGCATACTATGATACTATCTTTATTTTTATTTATTAGTGTATGTTTCATCAACTAGTGCCACTATAATGTAATCATGCTTTTTCATTATCTATGCGAACAGGGTTATTCAGCCGCGTTTTGGTGGAACTGCACAAATGTACGGATGGAACCGACATATATGCAGAGTGTGAGGTGTGCCAAATAAAAATTGCCGACACCAATCATGCTCCATGCATGCATTGGCATCCACCACCACCAGTGGGATGAGTGGCACTCTCTGTGGACGGATATTTCTCGGCAGCAAATCCTCTAACAAAATACTAGTAGCTTATATTGGCAGTTTTCTAGGGAGTACTCTTTTCTGAAAGAAGCACCAATCTATTTTTCTTTATTGGTACACCGTGTCACAACTTTGACCCAAAGGTCTAGAGCTATTTTAGGGTGATTGGTGTAGTACTCGGAGACTGATTGTAAGCATGATTTTCATTAGCTGTCACACTGATTGTAAGAATGAGTAGATGAAGGATTAGGTTAGTGCAAAGATTACCTTAAACCCTACCACCGCCGTTCAAACGAGGCGGGCGTCGAGGGAACCGTGGAGAATGGCAGGGAAGCGATGTCGCGCCATCCGACCTCCTCTTGTGGTGGGAGAACGAATACTCCTATGGCTCCGGCTGGCTCTGCACCCTCACAAATGGCACACCGCACTCGATCGATTCGTTATCCTATGGGTGCTCGACCTTCGACCTGTACGCCCACCACCTACGCCTGACTTTCGCCTCAGGCGAATCTGTCTGCTCCATCGCCTAGAGGAGATACTCGATGAACTCGAAGGACTATGACGTGACTGCCGCCGAGGAGTACATCACCGCCCTCATCGCCGACGTCTCGCTCTTTCGCATACATTGCCACATGGCCCTCACCGTAGTCAAAATCTCCCACTCATTGTCGAACCAAGTAAGGATCTCCTTCAACCTGGCTTACCTTGCCTGGTCGCCGCTGGTGATCTTCCTGATTTGCTGTTGCATCCTCTCCATAGACGTCCTTTTGAGTGGTCCGGTTCTAGCTTTGGAAGATGGGAGGAGAGACTGTGGTCTTGAAATAGAGAAGAGGTAGAGGTGATACGGTGGTTTTGGAATGGAGAGGAAGGAGAGGAGAGGAGGTGGTTTTGCAATGGAGAAGAGAGAGAGGTGAGACTATGGTTTTGGAATGGAGATGATGGAGAGGAGAGGAGGTGGTTTTTCAATGGAGAAGAGGGAGGAGCGTGCGGCAGCAATTTAGGATTGGACGAGAGGGTCGGCGTGATGTGACTGGATCAAAATCAAGATCAATTTAACATTCAATTAAGAAAGTGACCCCACATTAACTAGTCTCCCTTTTATTCTGGGTCATAATTGACCATGATTTTCATAAATAAAATATATGTTATATGTTACAAAAATAATATAATTTGAAAGTACATTCAGATACGAACCAAACGATACAATTTTTGGTGACATGCATTCACATTTTTCTTGTCAAATACAGTACGTGGTCAAACTTTGACCCAAAATACGCAAAACAAAAAAAATACTTCCAAGACCAGCGTCGCTCTTCCGCTCTTCTCCTCTTAAATCATCGCCGCTCCTCTCCTGTTCCAATCTAAATCCAATGCCGCTCCTCTCCTCTTTCATTTCAAAACCACCGCCCCTCCTCTCCTGTTCGAATCCAAAACCAGCATCGCTCCTCACCCGTTCTAACCCAAAACCAGCGTTGCTCCTCTCCTCTTCCGTTCAAAAACCACCGCCGGCGAGTGAAGGTGATGTGGAGAAGTAGATCGATCGAGGAGTATAACGGATACGTGAGGATCACAGATGGCGACCCTGTGAAGCTATCTAGGATGTTGGAGATACAGTCTTGGTTTGACAACAAGGACCAACTAGCGGCGACGGCAACATCCATGGCCAAATATCTGCAATAGAGAGAAAAGGCGGCGATACTCTCGGACGAGTCGCGCGGGAGTATATAGAGCTGCTCCTTTGGGCCATGGAGCAAACAGATTCACCGAATTCGATCGTGAGGGAGCGGTGGTGGGAGTATCGATCCCAGATGGAGCATCCACCAGAGATAGAAGGATCGAGCATCTACAGGGTGTCGTCTGTGAGGGTGTCATGCCAAAGCGAGCCGATGGAGTCTTCGTCGACCGAACCCAACTGCAAGAGGAGAAAAGCAGTTGGCCCAATGATGCTTCCCTGCCATCCTCTCCCTCGCCATTCACATCGTCTCACGGGGCGGCTGTCTGCCCCCGAGGAATAGGAGGGTGTCACACCCTAGCTAGTCATGCATTAGAGTGTTGCATCATGTTTACTCTTTCAGCAGAAACTTGAAATGGGGATGACAGAACCCCCAGTCCCCTCTGAAACCAACTAGGGTTTACTAAAATAATTTTCAATGAACCTGAAATGCCCTTCTAAAATGCCCATCATTTTTGTCTTGGTTCAGAACCTCTGCAAAAGTGGTGCACATTTTCCTAGGCCATCCTAGGGTTTTTGAATTAAATCATAACTATTTGAATTTGGGCATTTAAAATTATATAAAATATTTAAATGCTCAAATATCTCCAAACTAAAATGTTTCATGTTGGAAATAATCCAACTATGGACCAGGAGTAGTTTGGTGATTTTTGGAGTTGTCTAGGTATTTTATTTAATTCAACAAAGTTGCAGATATATTAAATAAAAACAGAAATAGAAAAAAAAAGGGAAAACCCTACCTGGCGCCACCGCAGGCCCACTAGCCAGCCCACCTGCCGGCCCAGCCCAGCACCGCTCCAGCGAGCTGCTTGCCGGCCAGGCAGGCAGGCAGGTGCCCGACGGCGACCGCGGCGTGCGCCACGCACCTGCTCGCCGCCTCGCCGCTCCCCTCGCCAGGTGACGACGTGGATCGGCCTCCCTCTCTCCCCCGAATCCCCCAGACACCCCCTCTCCTCTCCAGCTCCTCCCCCTCGCACGCCCCAGCCATGGCCGACGCCACCATCGCCGCACCACCGTCGTAGCCGTGCTCCCCGTCGTCTCCACGCCGTCTCACCGTGTCCAGGAGCTCCGCCGCTGTCCACTTCATCGAGCAGCCGAGCCCCGAGCGCTCGCAACGCCCGAGACCACCGCACCGACCTCGCCCGAGCTCACCGTCGCCGGAGATCCCCTTCAACGCCGTCGTCGCTCCGGTCCATCTCCGGCCGCACCAAGGACTCCGTCGCACTCACTGTGAGCTTAGCCATCTTCCCCTCCCTTCCGTTCTTGCTCCCGAGCCGTGTAGCAACCTCCCGGAGCTCAACCGCACCCACCGCCGTGTACCTCGTCGCCGACGTGCTCCCGGTCATCCTCCGGCCACAAGATGGTGTCCATCTTGCTCACCGCGTTCCACAGCACCTAGCTAGCCACTCCACGAGCCTCACCGAACCCTCTAGCACCAAGTTCACCTCCGACCGAACCTCGGTGGCCGCCAAAGTCGTCGCCGGCGTCGACTCCGGCCACCCCGACCCCAACGGACTCCGCCAAGAGCTGCGGGTTGTCCTCAGCTCCACTCCGGTGGCCTCCGCGGTCCATTTGGTGGCCGAAATGGCCAAAACCACTCCCGCCGCCGCGTCGGGCTCGCCGGCGACTAAACGCCGGCAGCCGACACTGACTTTGACCACGGGTGGGCCCTGGTTGACTCCCCTGAGTCAATGACAGGTGGGGCCCAGCCCTGCTAATTAAACAGGATTAGTTTTAATTAAGTTTTAATTAAAATAATCACCCTGACATGCGGGACCCACTGTCAGGTTTGACCTGGACCAGTTCCGTTGACCTGCTGACGTCACACTGACGTCAGGCTGACGCAGTAATTGAAATTCTGGATTTAAATTAAATCAGGAAATTCCAGAATATTATTTAAACTTCAAAAATTCATAACTTTTATTCTGTAATTCCAAATTGGACAAATTATATATGAAAAATGATCAGAAAAATCCAATCTATCCATCTGTACTATTTTCATGCATGATCAAACAAGTTAAATTGATGTTTTAATCAGAACAAGGAAAAGCACTTTAAAAGGCCATATTTGAATTTGGAATTTGAATCTTTGATTCAAATTTGTTCAAACCCTTCTGGTTTTAGTTACATTAGCCCAACACACTCATATTGCCATGTTTCATGCATGCATCATATTGTTGCATATTGTTTGGTGATGTTTGTGTATCGATGTCCTTCGCGACAGGATCTGTCCCCGAGGAGTACCGTGATTACCCTAACGAAGAACCGTATCCGTGCAACGAACCATCAGGCAAGCAACCAACCATTTGATCATATCGATACAATCCCATGTTCTCGCTCCTGCTCTCTTTTACTGCATTAAGACAACGCGATTCAAACTGCTGTGTGCTACGGTAGTTGAACCCATTTCCTCTGCATGACCTGTCATTGCCACAGTAACTAGATGAAACCCACTAGCATGTGTAGGAGTTGATTGAGCCATATGTATGTGTTGTTCCTACCTTGCTATGCCTGCTATGCTTAGAGTCGTGTCAGGTCTGGTTCATCTGGGTGATGGGCTAGAGTGAAATGATTATGTCGGTAATGAGAGTGGTGTGGTGAACACGATTTGGTAAAGGTATCGATGAGAGGCCATGTAGGAGTACATGGTGGGTTGTTTCATTGAAGCCGACCTTAAGCACTGAGATCTGTATGTGTGATTTAAGATACAGCTACTACCATGCATTGGGCCCTGAAATATGACCCTGCTCGACTTCTTATTCACCCTAGCTCTCTGTCCAGGAGTTGCAAGTAGTTTCTGGTGTTTGTAGCCTACTGGAGGCCGTGGACAGCGCTGACCGTAGGGGTGGGCTGTGATGCGGTAGGTACGTGGCACGGTGTACCGAATACCTGTTAGGTATCTCGGGAACCCTGTTCACATCGTTCGGGGCCGTATGGGAAACCTCGGCCGGACTCCCTGCGGATGGAACCTGAATAGGCGATAAACCTGGACTAGAGGCTTAAGTGTTTGGGTAGGTCGTGGTCTACACCCACGTCGGCTTTCGCTTGAAGTCTGCCGAGCACATGTCGTGTGCAGACGCTAAGTGGTGGAAACATGTATGAAGAAGTACACCCCTGCAGGGTTAACATGATCTATTCGAATAGCCGCGTCCGCGGTAAAGGACTACTTGGTTGCCTATACAGTTCATAGACAAGTAAATGGATACTATTAAAAGCCTCAAGATAAGTGTGAGTGCCGAGGATGGCTCTTCCGTAGGAAGACGGAGGTGGATCCTCGGTAGTGTATTGAAGTGGTGAGTAGTGGACTCGTGTGCGCAAAACTATTTCAAGTTGGAGTATCGTAGGATAGCCTAGCCAAGAGTCAAAGCTGGCTTGCTGCAATAACTCCACCAACCCTTCTTGATACTATGCATGTATGTAGGATCTGATGTAAGTCTTGCTGAGTACCTTTGTACTCATGTTGCTATGATCTACATTTTTACAGAAGACGCTGCAACCCCTTCTGATGGGTTCTATGTAGACGTTGACATCAACGAGTAGGCTAAAGACCCAGGTGGTGACCCTGAGCTTGTGATGGACCACGTAGTATAGCTAGGCTTTCCAAGCCTCTTTTATTTTACTAGTTGTCTGTACCCAGACAAAGTACTTCCGCTGTTGGCTTGTATGACTGTATGATTTGTATGTTGGGTCGTGAGACCCGTACCTGTGTGTATGATATGTATGGCTCCCTGAGCCTTAAATAAAGTACTTGTATCATAGAGTCATGTTGTGATGCTTCGTTGTATTTGCACATATCGAGCATATTGTGTGTATGGTTGAAATGCTTGGTATGTGTGGGATCTGACTATCTAGTTGTTTATCTTTAGTAGCCTCTCTTACCGGGAAATGTCTCCTAGTGTTACCGCTGAGCCATGGTAGCTTGCTACTGCTCTGGAACACTTAGGCTGGCCGGCATGTGTCCTTCTTCGTTCCTGTGTCTGTCCCTTCGGGGAAATGTCACGCATTGAGTATCGGAGTCCTGTTAGCCCGCTACAGCCCGGTTTACCGGAGTCCTGCTAGCCCAGTGCTACAGCCCGGACCCACTTGCTGATGACCGACACGTTCGAAGCTGGGTCATGGATGCCTGTCCCTGTAAGTCTGTGCCACTTTGGGTTTACAACTAGTCATGTCAGCCCGGGCTCCTTATCATATGGATGCTAGCGACACTATCATATACGTGAGCCAAAAGGCGCAAACGGTCCCGGGAAAAGGTAAGGCAACACCCGTGGGGATACCGTGCGTAAGGCCGCAAAGTGATATGAGGTGTTACAAGCTAGATCGATGTGACATCGAGTCGGGGTCCTGACACTTAGGTACGTGGCCGGGGATACCGGGCACCCGTTAGGTGTCACGGACCCCTGTACACATCGTTCGGGGCCGTATGGGAAACCTCGGCCGGACTCCCTGCGGATGGAACCTGGATAGGCGATAAACCTGGATTGGAGACTTAGGTGATTAGGTAGGTCGTGGCCGACACCCACGTTGGGCTTCCGCTTGAAGGTTGCCGAGTACATGTCGTGTAAACGACGGTAAGTGGTGAGAGCGTGTATGAAGAAGTACACCCCTGCAGGGTTAACATGATCTATTCGAATAGCCGCGTCCGCGGTAAAGGACTACTTGGTTGCCTATACAGTTCATAGACAAGTAAATGGAAACTATTAAAAGCCTCAAGATAAGTGTGAGTGCCGAGGATGGCTCTTCCGTAGGAAGACGGAGGTGGATCCTCGGTAGTGTATTGAAGTGGTGAGTAGTGGACTCGTGTGCGCAAAACATTTCAAGTTGGAGTATCGTAGGATAGTCTAGCCAAGAGTCAAAGCTGGCTTGCTGCAATAACTCCACCAACCCTTCTTGATACTATGCATGTATGTAGGATCTGATGTAAGTCTTGCTGAGTACCTTTGTACTCATGTTGCTATAATCTACATTTTTACAGAAGACGCTGCAACCCCTTCTGATGGGTTCTATGTAGACGTTGACATCAACGAGTAGGCTAAAGACCCAGGTGGTGACCCTGAGCTTGTGATGGACCACGTAGTATAGTTAGGCTTCCGAGCCTCTTTTATTTTACTAGTTGTCTGTACCCAGACAAAGTACTTCCGCTGTTGGCTTGTATGACTGTATGACTTGTATGTTGGGTCGTGAGACCCGTACCTGTGTGTATGATATGTATGGCTCCCTGAGCCTTAAATAAAGTACTTGTGTCATAGAGTCATGTTGTGATGCTTCGTTGTATTTGCACATATCGAGCATATTGTGTGTATGATTGAAATGCTTGGTATGTGTGGGATCTGACTATCTAGTTGTTTATCTTTAGTAGCCTCTCTTATCGGGAAATGTCTCCTAGTGTTACCGCTGAGCCATGGTAGCTTGCTACTGCTCTGGAACACTTAGGCTGGCCGGCATGTGTCCTTCTTCGTTCCTGTGTCTGTCCCTTCGGGGAAATGTCACGCTTTGAGTACCGGAGTCCTGTTAGCCCGCTACAGCCCGGTTTACCGGAGTCCTGCTAGCCCAGTGCTACAGCCCGGACCCACTTGCTGATGACCGACACGTTCGAAGCTGGGTCATGGATGCCTGTCCCTGTAAGTCTGTGCCACTTTGGGTTTACGACTAGTCATGTCAGCCCGGGCTCTTTATCATATGGATGCTAGCGACACTATCATATACGTGAGCCAAAAGGCGCAAACGGTCCCGGGCAGAGGTAAGGCGACACCCGTGGGAATACCGTGCGTGAGGCCGCAAAGTGATATGAAGTGTTACCGGCTAGATCGATGTGACATCGAGTCGGGGTCCTGACAGCGTTGGCATCAGAGCCGGACTGCCTGTAGGTTCTCCAAGCCAAACTGGTCGATGTTGAGTCTAGAAATTCTTTAGTTATATGTAGGGGAATTGTTTGTGGGATGGAACGTAAAGCTCTTTTTACTCCTCTATCTTATGACATTCTGATCTGAGTCAGTCCATTCTTCCACCGGGGGTTAAGGAATTAGGATCTGCTCTCTCTATCAGGATCACGAGTTACTAATCAGTAGTACCTTATAAGTTTGATGGATACAAGCCTAGTTCAGTTCTACTACCACATTATGTTTCCAACATGGTTTCAGAACTTTGATATGATGATGTTGAGTGTGTACGAAATCCTTTGTCAAATGTCTCAAAATCCTTTTTGAGCATCTACAGCTGTTATGCTGCCGAAATTCTGCTAGAAATTCTAATGCCTTTGCATTATAACTGTGCTTTCAGATGGCCACTCGCGACCTCAATCAAGTGGTTCGCCTGACTCGATGCCTAGATGTACCCGGCCATACTGCTAAGTTGGTCAGGGTAATGACTGAGGCTGGATATCGCTGGTATCCCGAGTACACGGTCGAAGAGCAATTCCGGGACTTCAATCAAAGCCAGTATCTCTGCACTGTCAGGATATTTCCATCTCATCCTGGATCCACTGATCCTCTTCACTGCTCCTATGGACTCGGGGTTACTATTGAGATGGCTGTGCAGGATGCCGCCTATTCCATGATGACCATTATGCGAGTCAGATCTGGTTTATTTCGGGACTCTGATTTCCGGTATATGCCAGGATCACTTCCGGGAGCACAAGGATATCTCCAAGCTATTTATGCTGACCCCACTCAGGAGGATTCACGAACTCGCACCACTACTGAGATGCTCGAGGATAAGGACCGTGAAAATCGGGCCTTAAGGTTAGAGCTCTTCAATACCCGTGCTGACCACTGGGCCACTTTGACTCGGTTCGCACCGGCGGTGCAGGCTGGATTCTCAGATATGCGCGATCTCTATCCTGTGAGATCTGCTCTGCCAGACGTGATGGTTTGGCGTGATGTAGGAGGCATCACCCCACCTCGCGGTCCCCACAGGCCACCGTTTGTTGGTCCACGACCTCATCCTAGCCCTTATGGTCCACAAGCTCCGCGAGATCGTCTGTTTCCGGATGAACATGTTGAGCTTCCAGGCTATGGAGGCGACTTCTACGAGGACTACTATGGATCGGTCTGAGTTAGTGGTAGTACCACTAGTTCGCACTAGCTGTGTCGTCTATCGTCCCGCGTGACTCGTGGGATATGTTCCAGTTTGTACTCTTCCTGGAGGTGTAGAAAAATAATGTATAGGAGCTTGGAATGCCTCCGATGAGATGTAATCCTCCTGTCACCGTATTAGTACTTTGCTTGGTCTTGTACTAAACCTTGTATGGTGTGTATGACGATGGAATAAAGAAGCAGTTTCTGTATCTACCATGTCGTACGGATGATCATCATGCATTCCGAGTTATTCCTTACATTATGTATCCTATGTCGGAATTTTATCATTCTGACTAAATCATTGTCTTGTTTACCTAGGATGGTCAACACGCGCGCCAACCCTGCTTCCCAAGAGCAGGCCGAAGGCAGTGAAGCCAGAAATGAACATCTGCCTCAACCTCCTTCACTAGCCGAGGTTATGATGGAAGCTGAGAGAAACAAGCGGGAGACAAACCGTTTGTTGGAGCGTATCGAACAGAATACAGCACACCATCAGAGGGCTAACGTGGTGTCACTCAGCGATTTTATCAAATTGCATCCACCCACGTTCCACCACTCCGTCGAGCCTCTCGACGCTGATGACTGGCTTCGCAGTATCTCTCATAAACTGCGTTCCGCGCTGGTAGCGGAGGCTGACAAGGTCACCTTTGCTGCGTATCATCTTGAAGGCCCCGCCAGTCTATGGTGGGAGAATTATGGAGCTATGCGCCCAGCGGGCCATGTCACAACTTGGGCTGAATTCAGCGAGGCTTTCCGTGAACATCACATTCCGGAGGGTCTCATGGACCGTAAACGTGAAGAATTTTGCAGTTTCACCCAAGGCCGACTTTCTGTGGATGCTTATAGCAGAGAGTTTGGTAATCTCGCCCGATATGCAACTGAGGAAGTGTCTACGGACGCCAAAAAGCAAGCAAGGTTCCGTAAGGGCCTTAGTCCTGAGCTTCGCCGCGACCTCCGCCTGCATGAGTGCACATCTTTTTCGAAACTTGTCAACAAAGCCATCAGTGCTGAAACTGGTCAGACTGATTATGACGCAACACGCAAGCATGGACGTGACACGGGTTCCTCATCCGGTGCTGGTCCTCAGAAGCGCCGCGTGTGGGTACCCAACACCGCCCTGCCACCCAGGTTCACACCGAGGCCATCTTTCCAGGCGCCTCGCCCTGTTCAACAGTCTGCACCGGCCAAGCCCTATGGGGGTCCAACCAATAATGCTCCTCCACGTACCAGTTCCGTAACTTGTTTCAAGTGTGGGGAATCTGGTCACTACATGCGTGAGTGTCCCCAGACCAACCCCAATCAATCTGCTAAAGCTGTTGGCTGTGGCAAGCCGACAGGGAAAGTATTCCACGCTAAACCGGTCACCGCTTCACGTGGCCATGTCAACTGTATCTCTGCCGAAGAAGCTCAAGAGGACCCCAACGTCGTTCTCGGTACGCTTCTTGTTAACTGCCACCCGGCATCTGTTCTTTTCGATATAGGAGCCTCTCATTCTTTTATATCTGAAAATTATGCTCGTTTGCATAACGTTGCATTCTGTGACTTGCCATCCACTATGGAAATCTCTACCCCTGGGTCTAGATGGCAGACCTCTAGGGTAAGTTATGGAAATGAAATCCAAGTCGACAGACTTGTTTTCCTTGCATCCTTGATAGCCCTTAAATTTTCAGATATTAATATCATTTTGGGTATGGACTGGATGTCAGCTCATCAAGCCAAAATTGATTGCTTCTCTAGGACTGTTCAACTCACCCATCCTTCGGGGAAGACAGTTAATGTCTTGACCCGAATAGCCAAGCGACAATTATATTCTCTTAACGCCAGCCCTTTGCCAGACCTTGAGGACGTTCCGGTAGTCCGTGACTTTCCGGATGTCTTTCCAGAGGAATTGCCAGGTGTTCCACCTGATAGGGATGTTGAGTTCGTAATAGACCTCATCCCCGGAACCGTTCCGATTGCTAGAAGACCTTATAAGATGGCACCCCTAGAACTAGCCGAGCTTAAGAAACAACTCGATGAATCCTTGAAAAAGGTTTCATCCGCCCTAGTTCATCTCCGTGGGCTTGCCCCATTCTATTCGTTAAGAAGAAGGATGGTACGGACCGGATGGTTGTAGATTACCGACCTGTCAATTTGGTCACAATCAAGAACAAATATCCACTTCCCAGGATCAACGATCTGTATGATCAGCTCGCTGGATCCTCAGTCTTCTCCAAGATGGATTTGAGGTTGGGCTACCATCAAATCAAAATCAGAAACGGGGACATTCCTAAAACGGCCTTTGTTACTCGTTATGGCCAATACGAGTACACCGTCATGTCCTTCGGTTTAACCAACGCTCCAGCCACCTTTTCCCGGTTAATGAACTCAATCTTCATGGAGTATTTGGATAAATTCGTCGTAGTTTATCTCGATGATATACTCATCTACTCCAAGAACAAGGAAGAACATGCCGAACATCTAAGGCTAGTGTTGAAGAAACTTCGAGAGCATCGCCTTTATGCCAAATTTTCAAAATGTGAATTCTGGTTGTCAGAAGTGACCTATCTGGGTCATGTAATATCTGGTAAAGGTATTGCTGTTAACCCTGAGCGAGTTCAAGCCGTCCTTGATTGGACTCCACCTGAATCGGTCAAGCAAGTTCGGAGTTTTCTGGGCTTAGCGAGCTATTGCCGGCGCTTTGTCGAGAACTTCTCCAAAGTTGCTAAACCTCTAACCGAACTCCTCAAGAAAGATAAAAAGTTCGAATGGACTCCACAATGTGAGCACAGCTTTCAGGAACTGAAAAGACGCCTGACCTCTGCTCCCGTGCTGGTACCGCCAGACTTCTCCAAGGACTTTGTTATCTACTGCGACGCCTCGCGACAAGGACTAGGTTGCATTCTCATGCAAGATCGACACGTAATTGCTTACGCTTCACGGCAATTGCACCCACATGAGGAGAATTATCCTACTCATGATCTAGAGCTTGCAGCCGTAGTCTATGCACTTAAGACCTGGCGACATTACCTCCTCGGTAATCGTTGCGAAATATTCACTGATCACCAAAGTCTGAAGTACATCTTCACCCAACCGGATCTGAATCTCAGGCAAAGACGTTGGGTTGAATTGATCACTGACTTCGACTTAGGAATAACCTACACCCCAGGGAAAGCCAACGTCATGGCTGATGCGTTAAGTCGTAAATCTTATTGTAACAATCTGATGTTACAACAAAGTCAACCGCTTCTCCATGAGGAATTTCGGAAGCTTAACCTTCACATTGTACCTCAAGGTTTTCTTTCCACCTTGGTAGCAAAACCTACTCTTACGGATCAGATCATCGCTGCCCAAAAGCGAGATAAGGGAATATCTAAAATCAAAGAGAACATTGCTAGCAGAGGTGCTAGTTGTTTCTCCACAAATGATCATGGCGTTGTGTACTTTGAGAACCGTCTAGTGGTTCCCAAGAACCAGCATCTACGGCAGTTGATCCTTAAGGAGGCTCATGAGTCTCCTCTCACTATTCATCCCGGTAGTACTAAGATGTATCAGGACCTACGCCAGAGGTTCTGGTGGACTAGGATGAAGAGAGAAATTGCTCAGTATATTGCAAATTGCGACGTCTGTCGTCGTGTAAAAGCAGAGCATCAACGGCCTGCTGGCACCCTTCAACCCTTAGCTATTCCTGAATGGAAATGGGATAAAATTGGTATGGATTTCATTACCGGTTTTCCCAGGACCAAAAGAGGGAATAATGCTATTTTCGTCGTGGTCGATCGTCTTTCCAAAATAGGTCATTTCTTACCTGTTCGTGAGAGTATAACCGCTAGTCAGCTGGCAGACTTATACATCTCCCGAATAGTGTCCCTCCATGGTGTTCCTTTGGAGATCAATTCGGATCGAGGAAGTCTCTTCACCTCTCGATTTTGGGAAAGTTTTCAAAATGCTATGGGAACCAGTCTCTCCTTTAGCACCGCTTTCCACCCTCAGTCAAGTGGTCAAGTGGAACGCGTCAACCAAATTCTAGAAGACATGCTTCGAGCCTCTGTTATCTTGTTCGGAATGGACTGGGAGAAGTGCCTTCCATTTGCCGAATTCGCTTACAACAACAGCTATCAATCTAGCTTGGGTAAGGCCCCTTTTGAAGTTCTCTATGGACGACGGTGTCGAACACCCCTTAACTGGTCAGAGACCGGGGAAAGACAATTCTTTGGCCCGGATATGATTCAGGAAGCAGAAGAACAAGTTCGTATCGTTCGTGAAAAGTTGAAAACAGCCCAATCCCGTCAAAAGAGTCAATATGACCGAAAACATAAGGCTATGACCTTCGAGGTTGACGAGAAGGCTTATCTTCGGGTCACCCCTCTGAAGGGAACCCATCGTTTCGGTATCAAAGGCAAATTGGCTCCTCGTTACATTGGACCTTTTCGCATTCTTGCCAAACGAGGGGAAGTTGCCTACCAGTTGGAACTACCTCCGCACCTCTCCAGAGTTCACGATGTCTTCCACGTTTCTCAACTCAGGCGTTGCTTCTCGGATCCTATCCGTGAAGTGGACCACGAAACGCTTGATCTCCAAGATAATCTTACATATCGAGAGTACCCCATTCGTATCCTCGATCAAGCCGAACGTACCACGCGACGTCATAACATCAAGTTTCTCAAAGTTCAATGGTCGCACCATTCCGAGGATGAAGCAACTTGGGAAAGGGAAGATCGTCTTCGACTCGAGTATCCCGCCTTCTTCTCGGAGGAACCCAAATCTCGGGACGAGATTCTTTTGAGTGGGGGTGAGTTGTCACACCCTAGCTAGTCATGCATTAGAGTGTTGCATCATGTTTACTCTTTCAGCAGAAACTTGAAATGGGGATGACAGAACCCCAGTCCCCTCTGAAACCAACTAGGGTTTACTAAAATAATTTTCAATGAACCTGAAATGCCCTTCTAAAATGCCCATCATTTTTGTCTTGGTTCAGAACCTCTGCAAAAGTGGTGCACATTTTCCTAGGCCATCCTAGGGTTTTTGAATTAAATCATAACTATTTGAATTTGGGCATTTAAAATTATATAAAATATTTAAATGCTCAAATATCTCCAAACTAAAATGTTTCATGTTGGAAATAATCCAACTATGGACCAGGAGTAGTTTGGTGATTTTTGGAGTTGTCTAGGTATTTTATTTAATTCAACAAAGTTGCAGATATATTAAATAAAAACAGAAATAGAAAAAAAAGGGAAAACCCTACCTGGCGCCACCGCAGGCCCACTAGCCAGCCCACCTGCCGGCCCAGCCCAGCACCGCTCCAGCGAGCTGCTTGCCGGCCAGGCAGGCAGGCAGGTGCCCGACGGCGACCGCGGCGTGCGCCACGCACCTGCTCGCCGCCTCGCCGCTCCCCTCGCCAGGTGACGACGTGGATCGGCCTCCCTCTCTCCCCCGAATCCCCCAGACACCCCCTCTCCTCTCCAGCTCCTCCCCCTCGCACGCCCCAGCCATGGCCGACGCCACCATCGCCGCACCACCGTCGTAGCCGTGCTCCCCGTCGTCTCCACGCCGTCTCACCGTGTCCAGGAGCTCCGCCGCTGTCCACTTCATCGAGCAGCCGAGCCCCGAGCGCTCGCAACGCCCGAGACCACCGCACCGACCTCGCCCGAGCTCACCGTCGCCGGAGATCCCCTTCAACGCCGTCGTCGCTCCGGTCCATCTCCGGCCGCACCAAGGACTCCGTCGCACTCACTGTGAGCTTAGCCATCTTCCCCTCCCTTCCGTTCTTGCTCCCGAGCCGTGTAGCAACCTCCCAGAGCTCAACCGCACCCACCGCCGTGGACCTCGTCACCGACGTGCTCCCGGTCATCCTCCGGCCACAAGATGGTGTCCATCTTGCTCACCGCATTCCACAGCACCTAGCTAGCCACTCCACGAGCCTCACCGAACCCTCTAGCACCAAGTTCACCTCCGACCGAACCTCGGTGGCCGCCAAAGTCGTCGCCGGCGTCGACTCCGGCCACCCCGACCCCAACGGACTCCGCCAAGAGCTGCGGGTTGTCCTCAGCTCCACTTCAGTGGCCTCCGCGGTCCATTTGGTGGCCGAAATGGCCAAAACCACTCCCGCCGCCGCGTCGGGCTCGCCGGCGACTAAACGCCGGCAGCCGACACTGACTTTGACCACGGGTGGGCCCTGGTTGACTCCCCTGAGTCAATGACAGGTGGGGCCCAGCCCTGCTAATTAAACAGGATTAGTTTTAATTAAGTTTTAATTAAAATAATCACCCTGACATGCGGGACCCACTGTCAGGTTTGACCTGGACCAGTTCCGTTGACCTGCTGACGTCACACTGACGTCAGGCTGACGCAGTAATTGAAATTCTGGATTTAAATTAAATCAGGAAATTCCAGAATATTATTTAAACTTCAAAAATTCATAACTTTTATTCTGTAATTCCAAATTGGACAAATTATATATGAAAAATGATCAGAAAAATCCAATCTATCCATCTGTACTATTTTCATGCATGATCAAACAAGTTAAATTGATGTTTTAATCAGAACAAGGAAAAGCACTTTAAAAGGCCATATTTGAATTTGGAATTTGAATCTTTGATTCAAATTTGTTCAAACCCTTCTGGTTTTAGTTGCATTAGCCCAACACACTCATATTGCCATGTTTCATGCATGCATCATATTGTTGCATATTGTTTGGTGATGTTTGTGTATCGATGTCCTTCGCGACAGGATCTGTCCTCGAGGAGTACCGTGATTACCCTAACGAAGAACCGTATCCGTGCAACGAACCATCAGGCAAGCAACCAACCATTTGATCATATCGATACAATCCCATGTTCTCGCTCCTGCTCTCTTTTACTGCATTAAGACAACGCGATTCAAACTGCTGTGTGCTACGGTAGTTGAACCCATTTCCTCTGCATGACTTGTCATTGCCACAGTAACTAGATGAAACCCACTAGCATGTGTAGGAGTTGATTGAGCCATATGTATGTGTTGTTCCTACCTTGCTATGCCTGCTATGCTTAGAGTCGTGTCAGGTCTGGTTCATCTGGGTGATGGGCTAGAGTGAAATGATTATGTCGGTAATGAGAGTGGTGTGGTGAACACGATTTGGTAAAGGTATCGATGAGAGGCCATGTAGGAGTACATGGTGGGTTGTTTCATTGAAGCCGACCGTAAGCACTGAGATCTGTATGTGTGATTTAAGATACAGCTACTACCATGCATTGGGCCCTGAAATATGACCCCGCTCAACTTCTTATTCACCCTAGCTCTCTGTCCAGGAGTTGCAAGTAGTTTCTGGTGTTTGTAGCCTACTGGAGGCCGTGGACAGCGCTGACCGTAGGGGTGGGCTGTGATGCGGTAGGTACGTGGCCGGGTGTACCGAATACCCGTTAGGTATCTCGGGAACCCTGTTCACATCGTTCGGGGCCATATGGGAAACCTCGGCCGGACTCCCTGCGGATGGAACCTGGATAGGCGATAAACCTGGACTAGAGGCTTAAGTGTTTAGGTAGGTCGTGGTCTACACCCACGTCGGCTTTCGCTTGAAGTCTGCCGAGCACATGTCGTGTGCAGACGCTAAGTGGTGGAAACATGTATGAAGAAGTACACCCCTGCAGGGTTATCATAATCTATTCGAATAGCCGCGTCCGCGGTAAAGGACTACTTGGTTGCCGATACAGTTCATAGACAAGTAAATGGAAACTACTAAAAGCCTCAAGATAAGTGTGAGTGCCGAGGATGGCTCTTCCGTAGGAAGACGGAGGTGGATCCTCGGTAGTGTATTGAAGTGGTGAGTAGTGGACTCGTGTGCGCAAAACATTTCAAGTTGGAGTATCGTAGGATAGTCTAGCCAAGAGTCAAAGCTGGCTTGCTGCAATAACTCCACCAACCCTTCTTGATACTATGCATGTATGTAGGATCTGATGTAAGTCTTGCTGAGTACCTTTGTACTCATGTTGCTATAATCTACATTTTTACAGAAGACGCTGCAACCCCTTCTGATGGGTTCTATGTAGACGTTGACATCAACGAGTAGGCTAAAGACCCAGGTGGTGACCCTGAGCTTGTGATGGACCACGTAGTATAGTTAGGCTTCTGAGCCTCTTTTATTTTACTAGTTGTCTGTACCCAGACAAAGTACTTCCGCTGTTGGCTTGTATGACTGTATGACTTGTATGTTGGGTCGTGAGACCCGTACCTGTGTGTATGATATGTATGGCTCCCTGAGCCTTAAATAAAGTACTTGTGTCATAGAGTCATGTTGTGATGCTTCGTTGTATTTGCACATATCGAGCATATTGTGTGTATGATTGAAATGCTTGGTATGTGTGGGATCTGACTATCTAGTTGTTTATCTTTAGTAGCCTCTCTTACCGGGAAATGTCTCCTAGTGTTACCGCTGAGCCATGGTAGCTTGCTACTGCTCTGGAACACTTAGGCTGGCCGGCATGTGTCCTTCTTCGTTCCTGTGTCTGTCCCTTCGGGGAAATGTCACGCTTTGAGTACCGGAGTCCTGTTAGCCCGCTACAGCCCGGTTTACCGGAGTCCTGCTAGCCCAGTGCTACAGCCCGGGCCCACTTGCTGATGACCGACACGTTCGAAGCTGGGTCATGGATGCCTGTCCCTGTAAGTCTGTGCCACTTTGGGTTTACGACTAGTCATGTCAGCCCGGGCTCTTTATCATATGGATGCTAGCGACACTATCATATACGTGAGCCAAAAGGCGCAAACGGTCCCGGGCAGAGGTAAGGCGACACCCGTGGGAATACCGTGCGTGAGGCCGCAAAGTGATATGAAGTGTTACCGGCTAGATCGATGTGACATCGAGTCGGGGTCCTAATAAAGGGGACTGCCCCCCAGCCCAATAGTTGGGCAGGTTGTGAATTGTCAGGAGGGGCTTAGGGTTGTCAGTATTTGCAGGTTGTGAATTGTGTTTTGTGTTGTGTATTTTGGGAGTATTTTCAGATATGAATGTCTTTTGAATTTCAGATTTGTAGTATTGAGCATATGAAGTATTTTATGAATTCTAGAGATCTATTTTTAGCACCTAAAAAATGTAGTTTCATAGGAGTATAAAAGTGCAGACAATGTGATTCTCAGAGAAGAAACTGCAAGTTTCAGTTTCAGATAAGAAACTGCAAGTTCAGTTTCAGATAAGAAACTGCAACTTTCAGTGGCAGAGCATTTATATTAACACGAGCTTTTCAAACAGGGTTAACATCATATTGGAAGTTGTATCCGTGTTTGAAAATGGAACTACCAGCAAGTTAACATCATGCTGATCAACATTCATGCATAGCACATTTTCATATGATGCACGGTCAAAAAGATATGCTATTTTCAAAATGCCCACACAATGTCGAGTGTGCGAAAAACAGAGAAAACAAGGGACGAAGTTTTGGCAAGTGTTGGACGTGGTGTGCATAGATGACAATGGGGACCCACATGTCAATAATGGCAGAGGCAAAAAAATTGGAGATATTTTCCCTGCATCAGGTGGAATCGAACCCGACGGAACAGCTGTCGGGTAGTGTCACTTGGCCACTGGGCTAATTCAGTACTTTTGTTACAAATAAGGCACTTCCTCAGATCGTCGGATCTCCTCCTGCGCCTTTGTGCGCTCGCCGCGGCGCCGCTATCTGCCATTGTGAACATGCTGAACAAACAAGAGGAATTTGGAGAGGACTGTACGTGGAGAGGCGGACAGTCGGGACCCACCAGGTCTATGGCCGTACGCAAGCAAGTGCCTCATCAAAAAAATTACTTCCTCCTAATGCTATACTGATGTTGGGGCCCATGGGTTTGTCAACATAGTTACCTTTTTTAGGTGCTTCAACGTAGTTACTATAGGAGATAAATTCACAACAAAGCCGGGGAGCTGGCATGTATCATTTATTATCACTAGGGCAGCAAGTATCAGTTGGGTTTTGGGTTGCCCCGTCTAGGCTTTCTTTTTTAACATGCGCAAGCCACGACATGCCGGTTTGTATTTTCTTGAGGGTCGTCATGTATCGACCGGTCTATGGACCTCACATCCGAGGTTTTATTTTCCTGAAACATCGGCAACCCGATTTATGTTTTTTTTTGAAGAAAACGCAGAGGTCTGTTCTATTTTTCTATATAAGAATAGGAACGCCTGGTCCAACTTATGTTTCCCTTCTAACTATATTATATATATATTTAAATTATTTTATATGTTATTATATATTATTGTTATTTTCATAATATATTTAACAGATACTTACATATGTAAGAAAACAATATCCCACATCTTATTAACTTATAAAAATAATTTCTTAACAATAAAATTCTGGATTTTTTTGGCAAGGAAAATCCTGGTGATTGTGTACAAAAGCTTGGTAAGATTTAAGGACCAATGTAATAATAAATCTCTTATTATTTAAATATATTTATAACAAAATACTCAGCCCATGTTTATTTTTTGATAACATTGCTGCGCCCAACCCAACATTATATTTAGAATCAGCCCAGCAAAATCGTGTATTTCGAGAAAGTGCAAATGGCCTATAATTTTTTATGAAAAAAATAAATGGGTCGCATGGACGCTACATTATTTGTTCACCCAGCCCAGTTAATGGACTGTAATTCTAAAAATAAGATCAAATTGACTATAAATTCTACCCCGCAAAAAAAGACTATAGATGCTGAAAAATGGGTTGAATACGTGCCACATTTTTGAATGCTGAAATATGGGCCAATAGGTCGAAGCCAACGCAAGTCGTTGTCAACTTAGTCAACAAATGATTTTGACATCGTTAGCCATTGGATTTACATCCAACGACCGGCATCCATCTACAATCTCTCGTCTTCTTATTCTAGCGCCACCGGGACCACCTGCTCCCGCCTCCTACTGCTAGCAGCTCTGCTTAGCACGCTTCGCTGTGAAGCGCTTGTCCACCGTTGGCCAGGCATCCCTCCACCCTTCCACACCTCCTGTTCTTCTCCACCGACTGCTGAACCACACAACACCAGAACAAGTTAACCCTCGTACACCTCTCCGTCTGTGACTCTACTCCCGCCTCTTCCCATCTCCGGCTCGTTGCTGTCTGGGGCCTCGCCGTCGTCCACCACCTTGGATGCGCTCGGCACGGAGTGGTCAACATGGTCAATGAATGACACCATCGGAAGTAGACTATGCGTGGAAAGGCTGACAGCTGGGTCCATGGCTGCACGCAAGGAAATGCCTCCTTATTACGCACAAAATAATGATTCCTCACTTGACAACTAGGACCCACCAGAAGGGCCTCTGTATTTCATGAAAAAAAGTCTCCCCGCTGACAGGTTGGACCCACAAGCTATATCTTCACACGCAAGGAAGTGCCTCCTTATTACAGACAAAAAATGAATACCCCCTGCTAATTGGGACCCACCATAGTGGGAGGCTGACTTGTGAGCCTACTAAGTTGACGGGGATAGAGGACTTTGTCAACTTAGTCAATATGAACGATTCTAGCTCTAGTGACCGTGCGATGTCCATCCAACGCCCATAGTGCTTCTTCAACCTCTGGTCTTCTTGCTCCAGCCGCCCAAACCAGTGCCGGTCGTGCCGCATCCTCCTGCCTCCGTGGCCGGCTGTGATGTCGCGGAGGCCTCACCGCCCCCTACTACTCCCACCGCTGGCCAGGCCATCCCTCTACTAACCCACACCCCCTGTTATTCTGCAGGGACGATAGCCTCACACCGCAGCCGAACCAATGAACCCTCATACTCCTCTCTGCGTGGGCATCCACTATCACATCTTCCCCAGCTCCTCGTCATCCCCTTCCTAGGCCTCGCCGTCGTCCACCGCCCTGGTGCTCTCGGTGCGGCGTGGTCAACGTGGTCAAGGAACGACTTCCATCGAAAGAGTACTATACGTGGAGAGGCTGACAACTGGGTCCACGGTAGCCACAAGGAAGTGCCTCCTTATTACGTGCAAAATAATTATTCCTTCACCTGACAGGAGGGACCCACCGGACGGGCCACCGTATTTTGCGAAAAAAACGTTTCCTCCTGCCTGCTAGGACCCATCAGCTACAACTTAGCACGGCAGGAAGTGCGTCCATATTACAGGCAAAAAAAATGATTCGCCCCCCTCACTGCTGGGACCCACCAGCTACATCCTCGCACGCAAGGAAGTGCCTGACAGTCGGGACCCACCTGGTCGAAGCGTACATAGCGTTGTCATTCTAGTCGCGAACGTGTACGTACATACTGGTCGATGTAGAGGCGCGCATGTGTCGTAGTAGAGGCATGCACATGTCATAGTAGAGGCGCACACATAGCATGTACATGTACGTACAGCGGCCAGGGTGCAAGAAAGTAAATACGGCCACATACGTACATACGTGCGGGGTCTCAAATGCGTACTCGCGCATATGTACGGCCAGGGCTCGTGTACACGGCTGGGTCGGAACGGAGAAACTGCGTCATCGTTGTGTTCATGAGGAGGCAACGGAATGCATCGTGTTCATTGGGAGGCAACGGAACGCGTGGGAGCTAACCGGCTTGGATGGAACAGCCGATCGAAACGAGGCCTGGCGTACTGTGGAACGGAGGAAACGACCTCGTGTTCGATCGGCCACGGTCGAAATGGGATCCTATTCATTGGGAGGGGTCTGCCGTACCGCAAAACAGAGGAAACGGACTTCTGTTGGACCTGCTACGGTCAAAACGGGGTTCTGTTGATCGGGAGGGGTGTGGCGTACCGCAAAACGTAGGAAACGGACTTGTGTTGGAGCGCTACAGTCGAAACGTGGGTCTTGTTCATTGGGAGAGGCGTGTTGTACCGCAAAACGGGACTCCAAGGGATACTATTCAGCTCCACCGTCGACCTCCTTCAGCCTCCACGGGCTACTGTTCATCCACCGTCGACCTCCTCCAGCCTCCACCTGTGACTGTTCATCCACGGGCTCCTGTTCATCCAGCCTCCACCGTGCGCTCCTCCACCGGCTACTGTTCAACCAGCCCTCTCCACAGGGTCCTGTTCAACCAACCCTCCATGGGCTATTGTTCATCTAGCCCTCCACCGACTACTGTTCAACCAGCCCTCCACGGGGTCCTGTTCATCTAGCCCTCCACAGGGTCCTGTTCATCCACCCCAACCGGCTCGATCGGGGTCATGTTCATCCAGCGGCAACGGGCTCTACTACCACGGGGTCCTGTTCATCCAACCTCCCACCGGGAACTATTCATCCACCCCCCCCAACAACAACACTCATTGTTCATCTAGAGGCAGCATCGATCGGCTTCAGTTAGCAGCAGTAGCGAAGGAATCGCTCGACCGGGTTCAGTTAATAGCCATTAATCGATCGGTCGGGTTCAGTAACGCATAGCCTGCAGTGCAATCGCTCGGGTTGAGTTAGAGCTCGACGCCTCACACCCATGTGCATGTGTGTACGAGAGAAACGCACAAACCTCCATGCATCGCTCGGCCCCGACCACCCATCGTAACCGGGAACACCCCAATATTTTCCTCGCCCTCACTTCTACCATGGTTTTTTCTGTCATGGATGGCCCAAAGAATGTCATGCAGCTGCGTCTCCAGCCCGCCCAGGATGAAAATCCCATTTTCTGTCATGATTTTTTGCCATAGAAGTAGGAGCCCACCACATCTATGATGATACCGATTTTGTCACAATTATCGTCATAGAAGTGTCATAAGTATGATAGAAAATAAAACGTTCGGCCCAAAATGTCACGGATGTGTCTTTTTTTGTAGTGGGGGTAGGGCACGCCCCCTACCTCGTGGGCCCCTCGGGGGTCTCCTGACCTAGCTCCTTCACCTATATATACTCTTATACCCTGAAAACATCCAGGGGAGCCACGAAACCACTTTTTCACCGCCACAACCTTCTGTACCCATGAGATCCCATCTAGGGGCCTTTTCCAGAGTTCTGTCGGAGGGGGATTTGATCATGGAGGGCTTCTTCATCAACACCATTACCTCCCTGATGATGCGTGAGTAGTTTGCCACAGACCTACGGGTCCATAGCTAGTAGTTAGATGGCTTTTTCTCTCTCTCTCTCTTTGATTCTCAATACCATGTTCTCCTTGATGTTCTTGGAGATCTATTCAATGTAATATTCTTTTATGGTGTGTTTGCCGAGATCTGATGAATTGTGGATTTATGATCAGATTATCTATGAATATTATTTGGTTCTTCTCTGGATTCTTATATGCATGATTTGATATCTTTGCAAGTCTCTTCGAATTATCGGTTTAGTTTGGCCTATTAGATTGATCTTTCTTGCAATGGGAGAAGTGCTTAGCTTTGGGTTCAATCTTGCGGTGTCCTTTCCCAGAGAAAGTAGGGGCATCAAGGCACATATTGTATTGTTGCCATCGAGGGTAAAAAGATGGGGTTTTCATCATATTGCTTGAGTTAATTCCTCTAGATCATGTCATCTTACTTAATGTGTTACTCTGTTCTTCATGAACTTAATGCTCTAGATGTAGGCAGGAGTCGGTCGATGTGTGGAGTAATAGTAGTAGATGCAGAATCGTTTCCGTCTACTTGACACAGACGTGATGCCTATGTTCATGATCATTGCCTTAGATATCGTCATAATTATGCGCTTTTCTATCAATTGCTTGACAGTAATTTGTTCACCCACCGTAATATTTGCTATCTTGAGAGAAGCCACTAGTGAAACCTATGGCCCATGGGTCTCTTTTCCATATTATTGAATCTCATTTACATCTTATTAGTTTCTGATCTACTTACCGATCTATAAACCAAAAATACCAAAAATATTTACTTTACAGTTTATCTATCTCTATTAGATCTCACTTTCGCAAGTGACCATGAAGGGATTGACAACCCCTTTATCGCGTTGGGTGCAAGTTGTTGATTGTTTGTGCAGGTATTCTGTGATTTGTGCGTTATCTCCTACTAGATTGATACCTTGGTTCTCAAAACTGAGGGAAATACTTATGCTACTTTGCTGCATCACCCTTTCCTCTTCAAGGGAAAACCAACGCAAGATCAAGAGGTAGCAGGGACGAGAGAACCACCGGCAGCTCCTCGATCCACCGTCTACCGTGCTTCTGCAGCATATCAAAGGTTCTTGTCTTTAGTCTGCGTAGCACTTTAGCATTCGCCTCTAGGCTTGTTCATTGATCTGAGGGTGTGCCAAAGAGGCGAAAGAGATGTTGCATCCGAGGGCATGAACATATTGCATGAAGGCGCGACTCGTGAACTAGGTGCTGGTGTCGATGATGATCCTTGCCGGAACTCCAAAATGACACACCAGATCTTTCAAGAACCTGATAGCTGACTAAGCAGTCACCTTTCTCACGACAGTCACTTTTGGCCACTTTGTAAACTTGTCGATGGCAACGAACAAGAATTCAAAGCCCCCGATTTCTCGGGGGAAAGGGTCAAGGATATCGAGCCCCCAGACCAAAAATGGCCATGATAGAGGGATTGTCTGAAGTGCTTGGGCAGGCAGGTGGGTTTTCTTGGAAGGGAACTGGCAGGATTCACACTTAGTGACTAGCTTGACTGCATCTTGGATGGTTGTGGGCAAATATAATCCTTGCTAGATTTCTTTCCCAACTAATGCCCTTGATCCAATGTGGGAGCCGCACATTCCTTTGTGTATCTCATCCATTAGTTCATTTCCTTCTTCCCGGCAGACACACTCCAATTTCACACCGTTGGGCCTCCTTCTGTACAGAGTGTCATCGACAAACTGATACATACTGGCCCTCCGGGCTACTCTTTTAGCTTGGTCTTCGTTGTCAGGAAGCTTTCCTGTTTGGAGTAAGTGGACAATGTGCCTTGCCCAAGTTGGAGCCTATGGCTCGGCAACAAGGACTAGCGGCACCTCCTCTGCTGCGGGAGCACCAGCCTTGTATGCGGGGTCCATGGGCCCGGATGGAGGGGGTGGTCCAGTAGGCTGCGAGGAGTTGTTTCTGGCAGGGTCTCTGCCGGGAGCGGACTGCTCTATCGGGAGAGGCTTACCGGTGTCCAGCTTTCTCCTCTTTTGAGCCATTGTTGCTGGGGATACGGAGGGCTTAGTAAGACGGAGAACAAAAGTTCCTAGTTCCATAGAATATTCTACACATCACACTTTGACAGATGATCAGTTATGCTGTTTTCCGCATGGGGTATGTGCTCTGTTTGCAATCCATCAAACTGCTCCTCCAATCTTCTCACTTCCTCAATGTATGCCTCCATCAATGGACTTCGATAATCCTTGTTAACTTGTCTCACCACCAGCTGTGAATCTCCTCGAATTATCAGCTTCTTAATTCCCAATTTTGCTGCAATCCTGAGCCTGACAAGGAGCCCTTCATACTATGATGTATTGTTGGTTGCTTCTTCTCGAGCAAAATGCATCTGGACGACGTACTTCAAGTGCTCCCCGGAGGAGGCGACAAGAAGCATGCCAGCCCCTTCACCTTGCAGGGAAAAGCACCATCAAAATACATAATCCATTCTTGGGGTGATTGCTTGCCGGGGATACTGTCTCTGTCACTTCCTCATCAGGGGTTGGCGTCCATTCTGCAATAAACTCTGCCAATGCCCTGCTCTTGACAGTTGATGTGCTCTCAAACCTCAAACCAAAGCTTGATAGCTCCAAAGCCCACTCCACTATTCTGCCAGTAGCCTCTGGGTCTCGGAGTATCCGTTGCAACGGGAAACGAGTAACAACCGTGATCTCATGGGCTTGGAAGTAGTGGCACAGTTTCCTTGAGGCTACGATGAGACCAAAAATCAACTTTTGCACGCTAGAGTAGCTCGATATAGCCCCCTGTAACAATGAGCTGACGAAGTACACTAGGTGTTGCACCACTTTCTTCCTTGCTGCGTCCTTGGGGTTGCCCCCATTTTCGTGCTCTCTGCTATTCTGATCCTTATCTGGCTCTGCCGATTTCTACTCACTCTCTTCCTCATTCACTTCTCGATGTGCTACCAAGGCTGCACTGACCACTTGGTTGCTTGCCACTAAGTATAGCACAACAACTACTGGGGTTTGGGTGCAACCAGGGTAGGCATAGAGGATAGGCAGGCCTTCAACTCTTGCAAAGCTATGTCTTCTTCTGGGTTCCACTTCATAGGACCTGCCTTCTTCAAAATCTTGAAGAATGGCAGGGCGTGCTCGGTAGACTTGGAAATGAATCTTCTTAGCACGGCAACGCATCCCGTCAGGTGCTACCTCTTGAGCACTGCGTTGGTTTTCCTTTGAAGAGGAAAGGGTGATGCAGCAAGGTAGCATAAGTATTTCCCCTCAGTTTTTTAGAACCAAGGCATCAATCTAGTAGGAGGCTACACGCAAGTCCCTCGTACCTACACAAACAAACAAGAACCTCGCAACCAACACGATAAAGGGGTCGTCAATCCCTTCACGACCACTTGCGAAAGTGAGATCTGATAGAGATAATAATAAGATAAATATTTTTGTTATTTTTATGATGTAGATTGGAAAGTAAAGATTCCAAAATAAAGTAGATCGGAAACTTATATGATGGAAAATAGACTCGGGTTCCATAGGTTTCACTAGTGTCTTCTCTCAAGATAGCTTAAGTATTACGGTGGGTGAACAAATTACTGTCGATCAATTGATAGAAAAGTGCATAGTTATGAGAATATATAGGCATGATCATGTATATAGGCATCACGTCCGCGACAAGTAGATCGAAATGATTCTGCATCTACTACTATTACTCCACACATCGACCTCTATCCAGCATGCATCTAGAGTATTAAGTTCATAAGAACAGAGTAACACTTTAGGCAAGATGACATGAAATAGAGGGATAAACTCAAGCAATATGATATAAACCCCATCTTTTTATCCTCGATGGCAACAATACAATACGTGCCTTGCAGCCCCTGCTGTCACTGGGAAAGGACACCGCAAGAATGAACCCAAAGCTAAGCACTTCTCCCATGGCAAGAACCATCAATCTAGTAGGCCAAACCAAACTGATAATTCAAAGAGACTTGCAAAGATAACCAATCATACATAAAAGAATTCAGAGGAGATTCAAATATTTCTCATAGATAAACTTGATCATAAACCCACAATTCATCAGATCTCGACAAACACACCGCAAAAAGAGTTACATCGAATATATCTCCAAGAAGATCGTGGAGAACTTTGTATTGAGATTCAAAGAGAGAGAGAAGAAGCCATCTAGCTAATAACTATGGACCCGAAGGTCTATGGTAAACCACTCATAACTCATCGGAGAGGCTATGTTGTTGATCTAGAAGCCCTCCATGATCGATTCCCCCTCCGGCGGAGTGCCAGAAAAGGCTCCAAGATGGGATCTCGCGGGTACAGAAGGTTGCGGCGGTGGAAATAGGGTTTCGTGGTGCTCCTGGATGTTCTAATGGTATGCACGTATATATAGGTGAAGGAAGTTGGTCAGGGGAGCCACGAGGGGCCCGCGAGGGTGGGGGCACGCCCACCCCCCTAGGGCGCGCCCTCCTGCCTTGTGGCTTTCTCGTCTGCTTCTTGACGTCCACTCCAAGTCTCCTGGATGGCGTTTGTTCCAAAAATAACTCTCCTGAAGGTTTTATTCTGTTTGGACTCTGTTTGATACTCCTTTTCTGCGAAACACTGAAATAGGCAAAAAAACAGCAATTTGGGTTGGGCCTCCGGTTAATAGGTTAGTCCCAAAAATGATATAAAAGTGTATAGTAAAGCCCATAAACATCCAAAACAGGTAATATAATAGCATGGAACAATCAAAAATTATAGATACTTTGGAGACGTATCAAGCATCCCCAAGCTTAATTCCAGCTCGTCCTTGATTAGGTAAATGATAAAAATAGAATTTTTGATGTGGAATGCTACCTAGCATATATCTCAATGTAATTTTCTTTATTGTGGCATGAATGTTCAGATCCAAATGATTCAAAACAAAAGTTCATATTGACATAAAAATAGTAATACTTCAAGCATACTAACAAAGTAATCATGTCTTATCAAAATAACATAGCCAAAGAAAGCTTATCCCTACAAAATCATATAGTTAGGCTATGCTTCATTTTCTTCACACAAAATACTCCCATCATGCACAACCCCGGTTTTAGCCAAGCAATTGGTTCATACTTTTTAACGCGCTTCATCTTTTTTAACTCTCATGCAATACATGAGCGTAAGCCATGGATATAGCACTATGGGTGGAATAGAATATGATGATGGAGGTTGTGTGGAGAAGACAAAAAAGGAGAAAGTCTCACATTGACGAGGCTAATCAACTGGGCTATGGAGATGCCCATCAATTGATGTCAACATGAGGAGTAGGGATTGCCATGCAACGGATGCACTAGAGCTATAAATGTATGAAAGCTCAACAAAAGAAACTAAGTAGGTGTGCATCCAACTTGCTTGCTCACGAAGACCTATGTCATTTTGAGGAAGCCCATCATTGGAATATACAAGCCAAGTTCTATAATGAAAAATTCCCACAAGTATATGAAAGTGACAACATAGGAGACTCTCTATCATGAAGATCATGGTGCTACTTTGAAGCACAAGTGTGCAAAAAGGATAGTAACATTGTCCCTTCTCTCTTTTTCTCTATTTTTTGGTGGGCTTCTTTGGCCTCTTTTTTCTATTTGGGCTTCTTTGGCCCCTTTTATTTTTCATAAAGTCCGAAGTCTCATCCCGACTTGTGGGGCGATCATAGTCTCCATCATCCTTTCCTCACTTGGGACAATGCTCTAATAATGGAAGATCATCACACTTTTATTTATTTACAACTCAAGGATTACAACTCAATGCTTAGCAAAAAATATGATTCTATGTGAATGCCTTCGGCGGTGTACCGGGATATGAAATGAATCAAGAGCGACATGTAGGAAAGAATTATGAAGGTGGCTTTGCCACAAATGCGATGTCAACTATATGATCATGCAAAAGCAATATGACAATGATGGAGTGTGTATGGCAATATATGTTGGAATGGCTATGGAAATGCCATAATAGGTAGGTATGGTGGCTGTTTTAAGTAAGATATAAGGAGGTTTATGTGTGCTAGAGCGTATCGTATCACGGGGTTTGGATGCACCGGCGAAGTTTGCACCAACTTTCAAGGTGAGAAAGGGCAATGCACGGTACCGTAGAGGCTAGCAATGATGGAAGGGTAAGAGTGCGTATAATCCATGAACTCACATTAGTCATAAAGAACTCATATACTTATTGCAAAAGTCTATTAGTGAAAGTGCTAGTATTCGACTAGAGGGGGGGTGAATAGAAGATTTTTATGGAAGTCTACAAAACATGGGTGTTTTTAAGACAAAGGATAGAAATGACCCTATTGATATGCAGTGGAAGGTAGACTACAATAGACAAGCCATAGTCAAGTAAGCAATGAAGTGAAAGCACGAAGACTATAAGCAGCTAGGTAGATTGGATCAAGATGGAAGATAGTATGAAGCCAAACAGACAATAGTCTTCACACAGTGAAGTCAAACAGATAAGGCTAGTAGGCAAAGACTTCACAAAGACAAACTGTAAGTAAGGTGAGAGAGGTAGGATAGAACCAGTTGCATGGAGAGGACAAGGGATTTGTTGGACTAGTTCCAGTTGCTGGGACAACTGTACGTCTGGTTAGGGAGGCTGAGATTCAACTCAGAAGATCACGTATTCACCTTATTCCCCTTGAGATAAGAACACTTAGTCCTCGCCCAATCACTCTGGTAAGTCTTCAAGGGAGACTTCCAAATCTTCACAGACTTCGTTCACCGACAATCCACAATGACTCTTGGATGCTCAAAACGCGACGCCTAACCGGCCGGAGGATTCACAATCCTCAAGTGTAATAAGTCTTCAGATCACGCGGGCAGAAAGACTTCAGTGATGCCTAACACTCTTTGGCTCTGGGTGTTTTGGGCTTTGTCCTCGCAAGGATTCTCTCTCAAAGGGTCCGGAGGTGGGTTGCTCTCAAACGACAAAAGCCGTGCACTAACTCTGAGCAGCCACCAATTTATGGTGTAGGGGGTGGGCTATTTATAGCCAGGAGGTAACCCAACCTGATTTGTCCAAAATGACCCTGGGTCACTAAGGAACTGACATGTGTCCAATGGTTAGATTTCGAACACACGCGACAGCTTGACTTGGGCTACAAGTAAAACTGACTCATCCAGCTCTGGATAAGATTTGCTCTCATTGTCTTCGCTCGAAGATATAGGATTTGGTTGAGCATCACATCAGTCACTCTGACTTTGTTCATTTGGACCCCACTTAACAGTACGGTGGTTCCTTTGACTCAACAAAGAAGAAAAGGAAACTACGAAACAACTATGTCTTCGCACTCCATAGTCTTCACGCGATATCTTCTCTTGTCATAGTCTTCAATGTGAATGTCTTCACATACCACCATTGTCTTCAATGTCTTCACACATTTTTAAGGGTCATCTCTGGTAGGTAAACCGAATCAATATGGGACTACTACCTGTGTTATCCTACAATTCTAACAAACACATTAGTCCCTTAACCAAGTTTGTCGTCAATACTCCAAAACCAACTAGGGGTGGCACTAGATGCACTTACAATCTCCCACTTTTTGGTGATTGATGACAAGCTGGTTGAAGTTTTCAACGGGGATAAAAGTAGGTGAAAGTTTAGTGTTGTGAGTATTGTCTTCATACATAAGACGAGGCTCCCCCTGAAGATGTGCATATAAATGATTTGCATTTGAATGCAAATGCACATGGCAGGTTTTGCTTTGTGGAGGCCATCATCAAAGTGTGAAGACAATGCATTATGCATATAAGCAAGTAACAAAGATAATGATATGCATAATGACAAATGGACGTCTTCAGAATGACTTCATGCGGGATTTATCATCGCATCACAGAATAGCAAATAAAGTAGCAGACGACCATCAAGATCAAGTGTTACAACTCAGAGAACCAAATGTATTAAAAGACGAGAGTTGTAAGACTTGGCAAAAAGTAATGCAGCCACCCATAAAGACCCGCTTGAAGACTATCAACTCATATGCTTCTCCCCGTTTTGTCAGTAATGACCAAAAAGGGTTGAAGACATAGAGCATCTACTCATTCCCAGAAGGAGCAGATGGAGGAGCAGGGTCGACGTTGGAGTTTGGTGGTGCGGAGGGGCCTGGTGCAGTGTCGATACGCGCCAAAGTGGTAGTTGGTGAAGTAGCATCATCTTCATCATCGATGACTTTGGCATTGATGGTAGCCGCTGAGGAGGAGTACTCAGAGTCTTCGAGCGATGGAGTCCGACGCAAGACATCATTTCTGGGAGGAGTGGAATCAAATTTGAATCTTTCTATGAAGCCATCTTGCTGAAGATCATCTTCAAAACTGAGTAATGTCAGAGTCTTCCACGACCGCCAACAGGTTTCATGAGTAAGAAATGCATTCTTGGTGGCTAGATTGCGAATGCGATTAACATCCACCAAGAGACTCTGCATCTGACGCTTGAGCCAGTAATGATGCTTATCTTGTCTCTGATGCAAGGCCACGAGAAGCTCTTGGTCATTGAGTACACGAGATCTCTTTCGAGGCCTTTGAGAAATAGTGCTATCAATGGCTTCAGTATGGGCACGATGAGGTGCACGAGTATTTCCAGCCAAAGGATAAACACGAGTTGCAGCATGAACTACCTCAATATGTTGAGTGAAACTTTGACGGTCGATGTTGTGAAGATAAACAGGCTCCTTGGCAGGCTCTAGGTAAATGGCTTCGACAGACATATCAAACTCTGGCAGGAATATGAGATGGTTGCGCGCAGAGGGCTGATAGTTGATAGCAGAGTGAAGCTTGATAAGACGCATTACCCATGGAGCATAAAACTTCAGACCAAATATATCAGAGCCAGATGCAGCAAGTTGTATGATGAAGAAATCCTGAGCATTGAAGCTGATGCCATTGAGAATATAGAAGACCAATGTCCTCATTAAGCCTTCAAGCTTTGCTGCAGAAGAATGCCCTTTGATGGGCCATAGAGTTCACCTTATAATATGATAGATGGTGAGGGGCAGATACTCTAGGTCTTCAATAAAGAATTCCTTAGGATATTTAGTATCTTGTGGCAGTGGCTTCATCATACTCAGCATTTGGCTCATATTGGGCTCTGGCTTCTAGAATATGCTCTCTAAAGCATTGCGGTGAAGCTGACAACCAGGTTCATAGAGTTCACCTGGAGTGGGCAGGCCAGTAAGCTCAATGATATCAAGAGCTTTGGCTTCATGGTGTACATTGCCTGTCATCCACTCAAGGACCCAAGTTTTTGTATCCCTGTTGTAGCCGCGAATGTGAAGTGTAGCATAGAATTGTAGCAGAAGCTCTTCATTCCAATTTTCTTTGTCAGTCACAAACTGCAGAAGGTCAGCATCTCTGAAGCAGTCTAGGGCTTCTTCCAAGCAGGGCAGTCCAGCAATGGCTTCACAGTCTAGACGCATATGAGAAAAAATGCGCCCTTGATTGTATAAGACACAGGAATAATAACTGCGCTGCTGATAGCTCCAGAACTGATTAGATGAAATCCTTGGCCTTGAATATGGGTTCTTGGCACTATCAAAGAAGGTGTTATGTTCAATGAAACCATTCACATTGAACGATCCTGGCAAAGATGTAGTACCTAGAAACCTGGGTAGCCGCGGTTTTGGCTTCTGGACCTAAGGCCTGTGCTCCACATGATAATCAAATTGAGGACCGGGAGCAGGCGGAGGAACCAGAATAGGCCATCGAACAGTGACAAGCTCGCCTTGATAGAATGCTTGCTCAATGGTGTGTGGCCTTGGAGGCGGTACATGAGCAGTGGCATTGACATGGGCTTCAGACTGCACATTGGTTACATGTGCATTATTGGCTTGGGAGACCATATTCACTGTAGGCGCCACATTAGCTTCATCCATGACAATGTCATTGGCTTCAGTAGTGTTGTTGGTGGTCGCCTTAATATTTGCAACCTCCACTTGAGGAGTTGGAGGGTCGGGCACAGACACGTTCTCCTCGAGAACAACTTCTTGATTGGTGGGGGGTGTGACAGCTTGCTCTTCTTCTTCACGGGGTTCTTGATGTTCTTCGGCTGATGCAGCCGGTATGTCTTTAGCAGCCTTGGCTTCAGACTCAGAGACGTTCACAGTAGGAGTGGCTTCAGGAAACACTTGACGTGCTACTGAGTTGGGTTGCACTTCTCTTGCTGGAACGCTCGGCATTGCGACTTGTGGCCTTGGTCCTTTGCGCAGCCTATGAAATGGAGGCAACGCTTTTGGAGTGGGAGTTGTGTGTACCACATAGTCATCATCATCAAGCACCGGAGTGGTGACTTGAGGTGGGGGAGTACTGGGTGAACTTTGACTTGGAGTTTCTGGTTGGGGGCGATTAGCCCACGATGCATCCTGAGTGATTGACATCAAGGGACGACCAATGTTGATGATTTCGTTGTTCGTGAGAAAAGGTGATGATACCATTTGGTGCTCGATCTGAGAAAGAACTACATCATCTTCTACATAGTCTTGGGGACCAATGTCTTCAGCTGCGATGGGGTAAATAGCTAGAACAAATTCAGCTTCAGGAGCCTCTGTGGAAGCAGGCTCATGAAGTACTAGCTGATGCTCTTGGTGGGGATATGCAGGACGAGAAACTGAGAGGGGCTCGACAAGAAGGGGCTCTGAAGGAGCAGCCCGATTCTTCTTCGAAGACTTTGTCTTTCGCTTCTTGGTCAATGGTGCATCATCAGAGACATTTTTGTTCTTGCATTTCCTAGCTTTGGCCTCGGCTTCCCTTGTCTTCTTAAGTTCAGAAGAAACTATGGGGACCTTTGGCTCCGAGCCTGTCATGCTGGCAGGGAAGACTATGCGAGGTGCTTCCCGCCCAGGCGCTTCAGCTTGGGCCACAGTTGGCTTCTTCTTTTTGGCAGCCATATTGGGGTCGATGCCTGGACGCCCAAGAGCCTTACACTTTTCAGCTTCATTGTGAGCCTGAACGCATTTTGCAGCAAGGTGTTTCATCCTCTCTCTTGAACCTTTTGCTTCTTCACATTTCTTGTGAAACGCTTCCTTGAGATCATGCAGTAGCTTCTTGACGTTCTGAACATCAGTGACACTAAGCTTGTCCATGTGCTTCTTGAATTGAGCCTTTTCATAGTCAATCTTATTCTTCAGCTCAACTATCTTCTGAGCCAGAGCTAGCTCATTTGCAATGGCACTATGGAAAGCGACACTGATGCCAATGGGAAGTTGAAGATCATCAATACTGAGATCCGGATTGGCAAACCACTCATCAATAAAGTTATTGAGGATGTCCACATCAAAGAGGGCAAAATTGTTGCAGATTTCCGCCTCTTGTTTGCTCTTTATCAGTAGCTCAAGAGCATCCTCACCAAGATCATCGTCACTGGACAGATCAATGGCATCATTCCCGTTCCTTAGAACGACAGCTAGGGTCAGTGCTGGACCAGAACTCGGGATGGGCTTCTTCTTCTGTATAGACTTCTCGGTCTTCTTAGAGATGCGAGAGAGATCTTCAGATTGCATACTGGATGCTGGAGGAGCAGTTGCCAATGGCTTCACACATGAAGCTTTTGGTGCGACAGAGGGTTTTGAAGCTTTTAATTACTTTTGCTTCTGTGGTTTAGGAGGAGCTGGCTGTCAGATATCGGGTTCGGGCAAAACCCTTAAGGTTCGAACTCTGGGGTGCGCACGAAGATCTTCTCCCTACCGATACACGCCCCAAAATCTCGCCGCGATTCTAAGCTAGCACGATGAACAACACAGGAGACACAAGATTTATACAGGTTCGGGCCACCGTTGTCATGTAATACCCTACTCCTGTGAGTGGTGTGGTGGATTGCCTCTTGGGCTGATGATGAATAGTACAGGGGAAGAACAGCCTCGCGAGGAGAGGTGTTCTTGTGGTGGTGTGGATGTTCTACTTAGGAACGATTCGGTCCGATCCCCTTCCACTGTGGTAGCTATCTCTATATATAGAGGCCCTGGTCCTCTTCCCAAATATTGAGCGGGAATGGAGCCATCAACGGCCATTTTGAAAGGGGACAACCAGTACAGGCTATCCTAACTAAAGGTGATCTTCGACTGCCAAAGGCTCTGGTGATGACTGAGGGAGTCCTGGATTAGGGGGTCCTCGGACAGCCGGACTATGTACTTGTGCCGTATTGTTGGACTACGAAGATACAAGATTGAAGACTTCGTCCCGTGTCCAAGTGGGACTCTCCTTTGCGTGGAAGGCACGCTTGGCAATTCAGATATGTAGATCTCCTTCTCTGTAACTGACTCTGTGTAACCATAGCCCCCTCCGGTTTCTATATAAACTAGAGGTTTTAGTCCATAGGATAACAACAATCATAATCATAGGCTAGCTTCTAGGGTTTAGCCTCTACGATCTCGTGGTAGATCAACTCTTGTAATACTCATATCATCTAGATCAATCAAGCAGGAAGTAGGGTATTACCTCCATAGAGAGGGCCTGAACCTGGGTAAACATTGTGTCCCCCGCCTCCTGTTACCATTAGCCTTAGACGCACAGTTCGGAACCCCCTACCTAAGATCTGCCGGTTATCACCGACATTGGTGCTTTCATTGAGAGTTCCACTGTGTTGGATTTCGGGTCCGGCAGACCCTTGAGGTTCGAACACTGGGGTGCGTGTGGAGATTTCGTCCTCTGCCTACCTGCTCCTCACCGAATCGCTAAGACCTAAACTACAAAAGGATCAACACAAGAGACACAAGGTTTATACTGGTTCAGGCCACCATTGTGGCGTAATACCCTACTCCAGTGTGTGGCGTGGTGGATTGCCTCTTGGGCTGATGATGAACAATACAAGGGAGAATAGCCTCGCGAGGGTCTATTCTTGGCTGGTGCGATGAACTGCTAGGAGAAGTCCAGTCGCTCTATCTACTAGTTTCTCGGTGGGGATCTCGATGCCTCTACCCTAGGGGTGGCTAGTCCTATTTATAGGCAAAGGCCCTGGGCCTCTTCCCAAATATTGAGCGGGAAGGGTGCCAACAATTGGCCATTTTGAAGGGGAACAGCGGGTACACTTATCCTGACTAAAGTTGGTCCTCGCCTGTCAAAGGCTCTGGTGGTGACGCCGGCTTGGTCTCCACGGTGACCTCCATCCTGCCGTTGGACTGGTCTTGGTCTTGTTGCATCGAAATGGACGCCTTTGCTTGATGCTCTCGCCTGCGCTTGCTCCCTTTGCACTAAAGAGGAAAGGAGGACACTGCGCGGGCTGGCGCCCGACTGGCGCCCTTGGTCGTCATGGCTTGCATCATGGGCACCTCGTGAGGTACCCTGCCTTGAACTCTCCACCTCCTCGCGAGCCATCCTGATGAGGCCATGCCTGAGGAAGCCCCTTGTCGTCCACCCCACGAGGCTTGGCCCCTCGCGAGGGTCTTGAGCTTGTGTTGATGAAGATGGGCTGCGCTGGGCCCCCTTTGAGCCACGCCGCAGGCCGCAGGCAGGCAAGTCTGGGGACCCCCGTTCCCAGAACGCCGACAGTAGCCCTCGGGCCCGCGGCGCTCCCGGACTTGGCCGTGCAGAGAGGCGAAAGGGAAAGTGCAAAGCATCGCAGGCCCTAACAGCCTGCGGCCTTGGGCGCCGCGTGGAGATTGATTGGACGTGGACGTCCCCGCTTCCCCATGACGCCTCGGCAACTGCACAGATTCTACAAGTCCCTGCATGCAAAGCGGGTCATGATTACCTGCAATCGTGGCGGTCGACGGTTGGCCTCCTCTGGCCTTAAGTACGTAACGGTGTGCGCCCTTCCGGTCTATCCCCTCTTGCTTCTCCTTCTCCTTCATGGCTCCACCAAGGAAGTTCTCGGCCAAAGAGAAAGGGAAGGCTCGCCAGGTCGAGTCTACCTCTCCCCCGCCCAAGCGCGGTCGAGGCCGCCCTCGCAAGCATCCTGTGGCCTCCGCGGTGGCCGCCCGCGGTCGCGGAGATGGCTCTCTGCGCGGTGATGAGCAGCTAGCCATGGTCGGGGGGCGTGCTCCGGCCGTGCGACCCTCGAGGCCGCACTTCCATACTGCGGAGGTGCTACCGGAGTTCATTGTGTGGGCGGCGGAGACAACCAGTGCCAGGCATCTGCTCCCTCGCTTCCTCCTTGGTGACCTCCTAGCCGGCGCTTTGGGTGGCCTCTGGCTCCAGGCAGATGGCTGCTGCAGCCGGGCCTTGTGGGCTTCGCTGGAGGTCTCCGCCGCCGGAAGCCTGGCCTTGACCCGCGGCTGGCAGACGTTTGCCCGCGCGCGTGGCCTGAGCCGCCGGTGCACTCTACACTTCAAGTTTGACGGTGACGCCACCCTTTATGTGAGGGTGTTTGGGGAAGATGGTTGCCATGCAGGGTGCTGCCCTGAAGACGACGACCGCTGCCGGGGACCCAGCCCCGGCGAGGACGGAGAGGACCGCGCGTGCGTGGTTGGCGACGCTCGAGACTCCTCAAGCTTCTCCAGCTCTTCTTCGGGTAGCGACTCTTCTAGCAGCGGCTGTGGCTAGCCCCCGCGCCATCGTGCCCGCTTGGAGGGCGGCAGCGGGTCTGCCCGTCGTCGCGCCCCGGTGAAGTGCGAGAGGGAGTCCGCCTGAGCTCCGAAGGCGGCTCGAGTCTCCCCTGAGGGCCGGCGTGGGGCAAGCTTCGCCTGCTTTATTCTTTTCTTTCTTTTCTCCTGCGCAAAAAGAAGTCAGCGGTATGGGGCCCCGTGGGGGCGTGTTTGGGTTATTGTCGTCCATTATCGTACTGTTTCTGCTGTATCGGTATTGCTCCTCTCTGTCGCA
Source organism: Triticum aestivum (assembly GCF_018294505.1). Lineage (NCBI taxonomy): Eukaryota > Viridiplantae > Streptophyta > Magnoliopsida > Poales > Poaceae > Triticum > Triticum aestivum. The sequence continues at coordinate 309,971,584 of NC_057807.1, read as the reverse complement.
TGCCCACGCGTAGGTAATCCCCGGCCTCAGCCGTGGGGCGATCGACCCAGTCCCCGTATTCGAGTCATGGTGCCCGTGAGGCATGGACTGGAGGGGCGCTCTTGTAATAGACCCGGGCCGTGAGACCTTGAGCGACTCGCGAGGGCTCCCGGGGCTTTCACCTCGCGAGCCCTTGCACAAGAGAAATCAAGGCAGAAGAGCAAAAAAGTCGAAGAACCACAAGTCGAAAGGCGGCGATAGTTTCGATAAAACTCCAAATAAGAATGAACTTGCCAACTGCAGAAAGAAAATGAAAAAGCCGCGTCCGGCACCTAGTCTAGTCTTCGACGTCTTCTCACTAGCGCGGAGCTAAGTGCTGCCACTGGGCGTGGGAGGGAGCCCCAGGGCCTGAGGCCGGCGCTCCTGAGACTCCGGGGCGTGTACAGCCCCACTCATTATTACGTGAGAGTGTCACGGGCGGCGAGCTTCACAGGCGTTGGCCTTCTTCACAGGCTCCGGGCCTTTCTTCGAGGAGGCAAGCTTCACGGACATTGGCCCTCTTCACAGGCTCCGAGCCTTTTCCAAAACACGACAGCTTCACAGGCGTTCGCCTTCTTCGCAGGCTCTGGGCCTTTTCCAAAAAGATGATCTTCACAGGCATTCGCCTTCTTCACAGGCTCTGGGCCTTTTCCAAAAAAAATGGTCTTCACAGGCACTTGCCTTCTTTACAGGCTCTGGGCCTTTTCCAAAAAGGTGATCTTCACAGGCATTTGCCTTCTTCACAGGCTATGGGCCTTTAACAAAAAGGTGATCTTCACAGGCATTTGCCTTCTTCACAGGCTCTGGGCCTTTTCCAAAAAGATGATCTTCACAGGCATTTGCCTTCTTCACAGGCTCTGGGCCTTTTCCAAAAAGGTGATCTTCACAGGCATTCGCCTTCTTCACAGGCTCTGGGCCTTTCCTAGGGGTAAAACCTCCGAAGGTGCTAGATGTTCCATGCATTCTGGACTGGCACCGCCTCCTGAGTCTCCAAACGCGCGGAGCCAGGCCTGGAAACATGAACAACCTTGAACGGGCCCTCCCACATGGGAGAGAGCTTATGCAGTCCCTCCCTAGAGAGAACCCGCCTAAGCACGAGGTCCACTACCTCGAGAGTTCTGGGGCGGATGTTGCAGCAGTGGTATCGCTGCAGCGCTTGCTGATATCTCGCCGCTCGTAGTGCAGCTTCTCGGCGACGCTCCTCCCTCAGCACGAGGTCCATCCCCCGCATGGCGTCCTGCTGCGCTTCGTCGAACGCCAGGACCCGCGTGGAACAACGTCTGACCTCGTGAGGGAGGACCGCCTCGGCTCCATAGACCAAGAAGAACGGGGTCTCCCTAGTCGGCTTGTTTGTGGTCGTGCGGATCGACCACAAAATGGACTGAAGCTTGTCGTGCCAGCCTCTGTCGCAGGCTTCCAGCTTCTTCTTGAATGTTCTGGTCTTGAGGCCCCTCAGGACCTCCGCGTTGGCCCGCTCGGCCTGGCCATTGCTTCAGGGGTGCGCCACTGATGCGTAGCATATCTGCGTTCCAAGGTTAGCACGGTATGTTTTGAAGAGGTTCCTGGTGAACTGCGAACCGTTGTCGGTGATGATGCGGTTCGGCACCCCGAACCGGCTCACGATGCCCTTGATGAACTTGACCGCTGAACCCGCGGGGATGGTGCGGACGGCTTCCACTTCGGCCCACTTGGTGAACTTGTCCATGGCGACGTAGAGGTAGCGATAGCCCCCTGGCGCCCGAGGAAACGGGCCCAGAATATCAAGCCCCCAGACTGCGAATGGCCACGTGAGGGGTATGGTCTGCAGACCGCCCGCCGGCTGATGGATCTGTTTTGCATGGAACTGACAGGCTTCACAAGCCTTTACCAGTTCGACGGCGTCACTGAGCGCAGTAGGCCAATAGAAGCCGCTGCGGAATGCCTTTCCCACGAGGGTTCATGATGACGAATGGTGCCCACAGTCTGCACCATGTATGTCCGCCAGCAGCTCTTTCCCTTGCTCCCTGGGGATGCAGCGTAGGGACACATCATTTGGTCACTTCCGGTAGAGTTCCCCATCCCTGATGCAGTATGTTGTGGCTTGCCGCGCCACACGCTCCGCTTCTTCTTCCTTCTCCGGCAGGGTCCCTTGCGTTAAGTAACTCCGAAGCTCTGTGATCCAGCACACCTCCTGAGGCTCCATTGCCAGGAGTAGGCGCGCTCCTGAGGCTGGGCCGCAGGCCGGGGCTCCCGAGGCAGGTGGCTGTGGGAGCTCCTCCCGAGGCTGCGCCGTGTTTGATAGCGATGGCATGGCCGAGGGCTTGAAGAGCCACTCCTCAAAGACGCCAGGTTCCTGAGGCAGCCGCCTGGATGCTCGTTTGGTGATGTCGTCGGCCTCTTGGTTAGTGCCACGGGGCACGTGCTGCAGCTCCAACCCCCAGAACTGCTTTTCCATCATGCGGACCTCCGCAAGATAGGCTTCCATGTGCTCATCTTGAGGCTCGTATACCTTGTTGGATAAGTTGACGAGGAGCTGCGAATCGCCCTTGATGGTAAGGCGCTTCACCCCCAGGTCTGCGGCGGCCTTCAACCCCGCTATCAGTCCTTCATATTCCACTATATTGTTGGAGACCTTTTCTCCCTACTGGAAGCAGAGCTGCACGGCGTAGTATAGCTTGTCCTGAGTAGGAGATATGAGCACTGCCCCAGCCCCAGTGCCATGCCTGGGGAACGCCCTGTCGAAGTACATGACCCAGCCTTCTGGCGCCTCGCTCCCAGGGGAGAGGGATCGGTCCTCGTCGGTCTTGAGGTCCGGTGCTTCCGTCCATTCATCCATGAAATCTGCTAGCGCGGAACCCTTGATGACCCTGGTCGTGCTGAACTCGAGCTGAAATGCTTGCAGTTCAATGTTCCACTCGGCGACCCTTCCGGCCGAGTTAGGGCTCCTGAGCACCCTTTCCAAGGGGTATGCTGAGACAACCTTGATCCGGTGACCCTGGAAGCAATGTCGCAGCTTGCGTGAGGCCACCAGCAGCGCGAGGAGGAGTTTCTGTGGCATGGGGTATCATGCCCTCGCATCCTGCAACACCGTGCTGACGAAGTACACCGGGTGCTCGACGAGGCTTGGAGCGTCGGTGCTGGTGGCGCCTTTCGGAGGCCACGGCGCCTGCTGAGGCATAGGGGCCTCCAGAGGCTGGTCGCCTGGGGGAAGGGCCTCTACTGCTCCTGGTGCGTTCCCCTGCATCGGCTGATCCTCCTCAGTCGCGGTAGTGATCTTTGCGAGTCCTTTTTGGTCCTGCTTTGCCTTGGCGCTGGCAGCTGCTGTGGCCTTGGTCCGACGCTCCTCCCTAACCGCCACCAGAGCCACGCTGGCGGAGTAAGGAGTAGCGGCAAGGTAGAGTACCAAGGGCTCTCGAGGGCGTGGGGCCACCATCGCTGGAGGGCTGGTTAGGTATCTCTTGAGATCTTGAAACGCCTTGTCGGCCTCTTCAGTCCATTCAAAGGGCCCCTTTTTCTTCATCAGCTGGAAGAAAGGCAGCGCTCGCTCTCCTAACCTGGAGATGAAGCGCCCCAGCGCAGTCACGCGCCCAGTGAGCTTCTGCATCTCTCTGAGGGTCTTTGGCGGGCTCATGTCCTCGACCGCCTTGACCTTCTCCGGGTTGGCCTCAATGCCTCGGTGGGCCACGAGGAAGCCCAAGAGCTTGCCCGAGGGGACTCCAAACACACACTTCTCCGGGTTGAGCCGCAGACTCACTGCGTTGAGGTTTGCAAAGGTTTCCTCCAGGTCTTGTATCAGGGTCTTGGCCGCGCGAGATTTCACTACAATGTCATCGACGTAAGCTTCCACATTCTTCCCGAGTTGCGGGCCCAGGGTGATGTGCATGAGCCACTGAAAGGTCGCCCCCGCATTGCGCAGTCCGAAGGGCATGCATGTGTAGCAGTACACCCCACACGGGGTCAGGAAGGCCGTCTTCTCCACGTCTTCCACCGCCATCTTGATCTGGTTATATCCGGAGAAGGCATCCAAGAAGCATAGCAGGTCGCACTCAGCGGTGGACTCGACGATCTGATCAATACGCGGGAGCGGGAACGGATCTTGCGGGCATGCTTTGTTGAGGTTGGTCAAGTCGACACACATGCGTTCCTTCCCCCCCTTCTTTGGCACAACTACAGGGTTGGCCAACCAATCTGGATATCGGACCTCGCGAATGACCCCCGCGGCCTCTAGCTTGCGAGTCTCCTGGACGATGAAGGCCTGCTTTTCAGCGGACTGCCGCCTTGCTTTCTGCTTCACGGGGCGCACGTTGGGGCACACATTGAGGTGGTGCTCGATCACGCCCCATGGGATCCCTGCCAACTGATCGGGCTCCCAAGCGAACACCTTCTTGTTTGCATGTAGGAACTTGACCAGGGCTTCCTCCTGCTCGGGCCCGAGGTGGGCGCCTATGGTGAAAGTGGCGCTGGTGGACCCGTCCTCGTCGACGGGTATCTGCTTGGTCTCCGCCTTGTCTTGGGTGAACAATTGTTTCTTCTTGGCTGGCGCAGCCCCCTTGGGCTCGGGGGCCCCCACGTCGACGGGCTGTGCCGCCGCCGCCGTCTTGAAGGCGAGCTTGAGCGCTTGCAACGCATCCCCGGCGTCCCCAGGCACGGTGAGGACTCCGCTACTCCCGGGCATCTTCATGAGGTTGTACGCCGGGTGAGTCGCGGCCAAGAATCGGGCCAGTGCTGGGTAGCCAAGGATGGCGTTGTAGGGGAGGCCGATGAGGGCGATGTCGAAATCGACCAGCTCCGTGCGGAAGTTGTCGTAGGTGCCGAAAGTTACTGGGAGCCGGATCTGTCCCCAAGAGTTGGAAGACCCGCCCCCGACGCCCATGAAGGGCCGGCTGGGCTGCAGCCGCTCCCGGGGTATGCGGAGGAGGTTGAAGGTCTCGACTGAGAACAAAGTGCTTGACACTAACGAAAAATACGGTGGCGATCGCCACACAAAGAGCTACCCAAAGCGCAAGCTGCTGCCCGAATTCGACGACGAGGCTATAGAGCCCATCCCGCCGAAAAATAATACGGCTGATCTGCCGGACCGACCACCCCATGGCTGAGACAGAGCGGCTCATGACGCCGCGCACAAGTCAGCACACGATCTACGTGAGCACCTGGACAAAAGAGCCGGCATGGCCAGGTCCATCTATACTGATCGAATACCAACTCGGAATCAACACCGAACACTACATCCATCGGAAGCATGCCACGACACATCCAAATACAGGGGTGCCGCGCACCCCCTGTGCTTGACCGATGAGGTGCTGGATCATGAATTTCTAGAGGGGTTTAAACCCGTAAACATAGAGGCATACGACGGAACGACAGACCCTATAGTCTGGATCAAGTACTTCATTCTTCACATCCATATGGATCGTGGAGGCGGTCTCCACGCCATCAAATACCTACCCCTCAAGTTGAAAGGACTAGCTTGGCACTGGTTGAAAATCCTCCCCAAAAACTCTATTGGAAGTTGGGAGGAACTTGAGGATGCTTTCAGGGCTAATTTTCAAGGGACATATGTACGACCTCCGGATGCAGACGATTTAAGTCACATAATCCAACAACCCGGAGAGTCATCCCGTAAGCTTCAAAACAGGTTTCTCACTAAGAAGAACCAAATCGTCAACTGCCCGGATGTTGAAGCCTTAGTGGCTTTCAAACACAGTGTCCGGGACGAATGGCTCGCCAGACACCTCGGCCATGAAAAACCGAGGACAATGGAAGCCCTAACAAGCCTCATGACCCGTTTTTGTGCGGGTGAGGACAGTTGGTTGGCCCGCAGCGGCACCAGCAACCCAGGCACATGCGAAGTCAGGGACAACAATGGGAAGCCGCGATGCAACAAAAATAAGCATCAAAATAATGAAGACATCCCAAACAACACGGCGGTAAACGCCGGATTCAGGGGCTCTCGACCCGGTCAGCGGAAAAAGGCATTTAAAGGTAGCAGAGATGGACTGTCCAGCCTAAACAAAATTCTAGACAGATCATGTCAGATTCATGGCACCCCCGAGAAACCTGCGAATCACACCAACAGAGAATGCTGGGTCATCAAGCAGGCCGGCAAGCTAAACGCCGAACACAAGGGGAAGGAGCCACCAAGTGAAGACGAGGACGAACCTCGCCAGCCGAACACTAGGGGACAGAAAACATTTCCACCAGAGGTCAAAACTGTGAACATGATTTACGCAACCTAGATACCAAAGAGGAAGTGCAAACACGCACTCCGAGATGTATACAATCTAGAACCCGTTGCCCCCAAATTCAACCCATGGTCGGCCTGCCCAATCACTTTCGATCGCATGGATCATCCGACTAGTATCCGTCATGGAGGTTCGGCTGCCTTGGTGCTCGACCCAATAATTGACAGATACCATCTCACCCGCGTCCTCATGGACGGCGGCAGTAGTCTTAATCTGATATATCAGGACACTATCCGCAAAATGAGGATAGACCCGTCAAGAATTAGCCAAAGCATTACTACCTTTAAAGGAGTAATACCAGGCGTAGAGGCCCGCTGTACGGGCTCTCTAATATTAGAGGTTCTATTCGGTTCTCCCGACAACTTTCGAAGCGAACAACTAATCTTTGACATCGCTCCATTCCAAAGCGGCTATCACGCACTACTCGGACGAACGGCCTTCGCCCGTTTCAATGTAGTACTGCAATATGCTTATCTTAAAATTAAGATTCCCGGTCCACGTGGCGTCATCACAATCAGCGGAAATACAGAGTGTTCCTTGCGTACATAAGAATATGTGGCGGCTCTAGCAGCCGAACCACTGAACGGCGTCCCCAACCTGAATAAATGATTGGTCGTCGAGACCAGGACACGGCTAGACGTGTCCAGTGCACCACTAGTTGTAACAGCCCAGATAAACCTGAGCTTGGTTGACGAATATGCTCCCATATGTGGTGCTAGCGGCTACCTGCATGTAAAAGGGTCCATAGTTCGGCTCAACCCTATTAATACACAATAGATTGAATTCTCATGGTTCATTAAGAATAACCAACTTTTCACACGATCACACCAGATTCTTTCACCTGTTTTTGTTCTTTTTTTTACAGATGATCATCGTGCTACACCCTTCCAGGATACGTCACAACGGAGACAATGGCGCAGACATGCAGCAGGGCCCCGTTCAAAGGTTTCTTTTTAGATTAAGACCCTGTGTAAACCTTTTTTATTGTCTCTTGTTGCTTCACACCCTCCGGGCTCTTAAAACAACCGAGAGGGATACTGGCGTTATCAGCAAGCTCTTTCGTCACGCCAGATTAATGCACGTACCTGGAAATTCAGGGCTCATTATCGAGGGCACTAATCAGCCCAATATATGTTGTAAAGTCCGAATAGCTTTGGGAGTGTTCGGTGTCGCGAGTTTGGCCTTATATGCATCAGCTCCGAATCATGTCTTTGGTCAATAGTTAGGTTTGCCCGGCTCCCGTGTTTTGCTACCTTACGTTCCACTCTATCGACTAAGGTGGCACCGGGAGAACTACTGCGATTGTGCCCTGGTTCATCGGGATGAGCACCTCAGTAGAGGAAGCCAAAAACTAACTGTCATGATAAAGCGAGAGACTGGTCAACCACTCGATGACTCAGCAGAATCTTTGCGATTCCTCCGCATTAACAAAGGACCGGTTTCCCGGCCACGGTGCACCGTATTCGGATGAACACGGATGTACCAAGGGCTATATAGTAGCCCCACCATCAAACTCCTATGGCTAAGTGAAAGTGTTAAAGCTATATAGTCTGATTGCCTTGTTCGCCGCGCTATCACCTCCTTAACGGACCAAGACGCTGGATCAAGTGTGATCACGCGCTTTACCGAACACCCCCGCATTATATGCGTGGGGGCTGAAGCCGACGACTGCAAACTTTCAGGTTATAGACATACATACATAAATGACCGCACAGGAGGAACTACAATACTTTACGGGCAAAAGTATAAATATAGCCTTTATAATCAAAATAGCATTGTTTTTACAATCAAGGCACATGTCACTGGAACATGGTATTCTTGGAGCACTGAGCCTCTATTGAACGGGCACCTTCCAGGACTTCTTCAAAATAGTGCTCGGGCGAGTACTGACCCCCAGGTGGACCCCTGGTTGCAATTTCGGTGGCCTCCATCCTCGCCCAATATGTCTTGACACGGGCAAGAGCCATCCGCACCCTCTATGCACGCCGACCTCTTGACAGCGTCGATATGCGGCATAGCACGAAGAAATCGTTGCACCAAACCAAAATAACTACCTGGGCTCGGTTCCTTCGGCCACAGATGATCCACGACAGCCTTCATGGCAAGTCCAGACAACCTATGAAGCTCGGCCCACTCGGCCATTTGCTCATTCAATAGCAGCGGACGCTTTGGAGCACTGAACTGCGACCAGAACAATCTTTCCACCTCATGATCTTTCCAATCCTTGAAATACATGGTCGCATCAACAGCACTCTTTGCTAAATCCAAGTATGCGTCTGCTGCTATGGATCAAGAGGGGCATATTTCGGATCGCCAAACTTGTTCGCAATAAAAAAGGGTTCCCAGCCGCGATATCACCAGCTTGCCGAAGCTCCTCCCGCGCCGCTTTGATTTCAGAGCGAGTTTCCTTTGCTGCTTGCAAGGCCTTCTCCAGGTCAGCCGTTTTTGCTTGGTTTTCCCTTTCGAGAAGCTCATATCGGCCGGTGAATTTTTTTAGCTCAATAGCCATGCTGGCTATTTTATCCTCACTTTGGCAATGTGCAGCCTATTCGGCTTTTAGTTCTTCGTCCGCCTTCAGGGCGGCCGCATCACTTCTCCTGGCTTGCTCCTTGGCTTGGGCAAGTTCTGCCCAAAGGGTCTCCACGGCGGCAGCTCCATCTGCAGTCAAAGCATACTATAAATACTAGCATCATGCTCTTCTTGAAATTTGCTGACCACCCAAATATACATACCCTGTGCCTCATCAAGCCGCTTGTTAACAAGCATGATGTCCGCATCCGCCATGTCAAGTTGCCGCCTTAATTCGGCAAATTCAGCAGTTCGGTCAGCCGCCGGATCTGCAGCTGCCTGTGCACGAAAGTAGTGCTATCATTACCTAAGACTATGATCCTCTGCTCGCTGCGTTTAGACGGCAACCAGGGTCTCAGGGGCTACTATCTATACAAAGCACACCATGCGTATGTGGTATAGTCAAAAATATATATGTTACTTTGCGTACCTCAAAGCCTCTTAGCAGGCTCGTAAAAGCTTCATTCAACCCGTTTTTTGCGGATGAAATCCTCTCAACCACCGTACCCATTAAGGTACGATGTGCCTCTGAGATAGCCGCTTGCTCCAGAAGACCCATCAATTTTTCCATTGTCAACCGGACAATCCCGGGCTTCTTCTCTTGGTCTCCTTAGGGGCCGAGAACTCTGGACTTCGGGCGGACGAAGATTTACCTTCTGGCCTTTGCGGATCAGGGGAAATCCTCCGCGATGACACCTCAGGGTCGTCCGCCTCATGAGGCGGGGAAGCAGGAGGAGGAGTTTCTCTCTCCATCATCTCCAGAAGAAGATCCCCCGAAGACGAACATTGTTGAGAAGGGCTATGAGCCGGACAACAAAACATATGTCTCGGTTGTTATTCTTAGGGAAAAAGCGGGACATATTTACTAAAGTGCCTTCATTCACATAAGGCTCGATTGACGGCTGGCCCCCTTGTGGGCGCTGTGCGGTAAGGACGCCCTCTGGGGCAGGCCCCCCTGGTGAAGTTTTCTTCCCTCGTTTGGAAACCTCCATTTCCATGTCCTCAGGGGCGGCCCGTTTCTTCCCGTGGGGAGAGGGGATTCTAGATTCACCTCCTCAATCATCCTCCAATGCGGAGGCACTAGTTCCCCCGGGTCAGATGTGTAGTGTATGAAGGCCGCTTTTGGCTTCTCTACTCCACCCCTCGTCTTCTCCTGATGGCACTTGATAAGGTGCGCGAGCCAACATCCTGGTTAGTACAAGATCCAGCAAGCCTTTGGGAAGAGGAGCCGAACACCTGATCCTCTCCGCCTTTCTTATTTAGTCCTGGCCAGGGGTAATTTGTTAGAATAATGTTGTAACAAATATAATGATAGCCTGTTCGGTCGCGGAGTTACTTACTTGGGTATCTGCACGGTTGCAGTTGAGACCCGCATCCTCGATGGTGTCCGGACACTTTATTCGTGATTCGAAGAATAATTGATACATTCCTTCGGGCATCATGCCGAAGAAGTTTTGAATGGTTCGCGGTCCTTCCGGGTTGAACTTCCACATACGGAGAGATCGACGTTGGCATGGTAGGACCCGACGAACTAATATTACTTGAATTAATTTGACGAGACTGATATCCCTCTTGAGGAGATCTTGGATGCAGCTTTACAATGTCAGCACGTCATTAGCTAGCCCTCAGTCCAGCCCTTTGTTGACCCATGACGCCAGTTGGGGCGGAGGGGCAGAGCGGAAGGCTAGGGCGGCTGCCCGCTTTGTACCTCGGGGAGCTATGATGTAAAACCACTCCCGTTGCCATAGGTTAGACACCTCCGGGAAGGAACCCTTTGGCCATAGGGCGTCGGCACCTTTGCTTATTATAGCACCTCCGCACTCCGCGTGTCGCCCATCGATCATATTTGGCTTCACATTGAAGTCTTGAGCCATAAGCCGAAGTGTGGGGTAATGCGGAGGAAAGCCTCACACACGACAATAAACGACGAGATGTGAAGGAAGGAATCTGGGGCCACATCATGGAAATCTAGCCCGTCAAAGAACATGAGCCCTCTAACGAAGGGATCATGACTAAATCCTAGCCCTCGGAGGAAGTGGGAAACAAATATGACACTCTCGTTGGGTTCGGGAGTGGGGATAACCTCCCCTTGAGCAGGTAGCCTGTGGGGGATTTTGGCGGTCAGATAGCTAGCCTCCCTAAGCTTCTTGATGTCCTCCTCTATGACAGAAGAGGCCATCCATCGGCCTTGAAGGTTGGATCCGGACAAGGTTGAAGGTCCGGAGCGCTTAACCTGAACATTTGGTGATAGAACTCAAGGTAGGGGAAGGGAAGGATCGGGCGTGGAAAGAAAAGGACAGGTCTTGGCCTCTTTATAAAGAGGGTGAATATCAAGCGTCCTCCGCATGACCATTTGGAATTTGCCTAAAATCGAGGAGTCATACTAACAGCACGGTTGGGTTACCCACACCCGTATTGATGTCACACCCTGATTTTCATGGCACAACACTTAAGATGACAAATCATGATAAAATGTGGTTTCACAAAAACTTTTGCATTATTTGATTTTTTTGAGTTGGTTTTCTCTCTGTGTTTTCAAGTGCTCTTAAAAGTCAACATACCTTCACCTTCTATACTTCCTTTCATTGAGCCAAAACTTCTGCCCAATGATCATACCATGTGTATAGTACAACATAGTATTTTCTTACAAAAATAATTTGGCCAAATAGTATTTTCAACAAAATAGTTATTCAAAAACCCCTCAATTGAGGTTTGCACTGCAAGTACTTAATTAAGGGCAGTAAAAATCTTTCCAAAAATATATTTGACTCCTATTAGATATAGGATACCCAGAAACCACAAAAATATAATTTTAAAAGTTATTTTCTTATTTTATTTAAAGGCTTTTTCTTAAGGCCAGAAATGGTCTTTAATAGGGAAAAATTATTTTATTGTTCCAAAAATATTGACAAAAACCTAGCGAAACTCAGTGGACATATATTGTCCATATATAAGAGTTTCAACACATGGTCATGTTCAAAAGATTGGTCAAATCCCTCAAAAACCCTTTTTGGATATTTCAAGCTTTTGAAATATTTACAAAGGGAATATTCTCCAAAAATTCCAAGAAAATTCTAGAATGTCACATATGACATGTTTGATGATCTTGAAAAGTATCATGTCATGGAGAATAGTATAACCCCATGAAATCCCCTCAAAACCATTTCTGTCCATTTTGAAGTTTGAGCAACTTTACATTGCCCAACATGTCCAAATGTTCTCAAACCTTGTGAACATGCTCAAATGGTCTAATCATTCATCTAGAGCAAATGGCACAAGCTGGAGATAATGTTATATTGATCAAAGTGCCCCAAAACCCTCTCTGGCCAGAATCTAATTTGAACAACTTTGTACAACCAACTTTTTCTCCTTGACCCCAACTTTGGTGAGCATGTTAACATGACCAAATGAGTCCACTACACCAAATGGTGCATTAAGGAGAAGTGATTTGCTCAACTAGATCTACACAAGTCTATTTCTGTTGATTTCTAGGATTTACAAAAGTTACATTGTGAACTTTGCCCAAATGAGCTCAAAGTTGGTGGAAGACCCTAATTGTATGTGCCATTTCACCCTGTGGAGTATCATGCCAAATGGAATTCGTTTACCTGCCAAAACGAACAACAAACACCTTCTGCCACCTTACCAAAATTCCATTTTTGACCACTTCCACTAATCTCCATGGCCCTATCTTTTTACCACAGACCCTCCTAGTTCCCTTCTACCTCCAGTAAAAAGCTCCAACCCTGGTTCAACAATTGAGGAGGGTAAAACCCTGGTTTACCCCTCCCTTTTCACCATGGCGTCACCTCTTTTACCTCCCCCCTTCTTTCTTATGGTCTTGCCTTAACTACTAAGCTTTATGGAGCATATCAGAAACTCCCAGGAGCTAGTGGACAGGCATGGCCACGCACAGGAAGCCATTTGCATGCCATGGCATGCAATGGCCGCGCTCTGGAGCGTGCTACAGTGCACCAGGGCACTGTAGCCGCCCTTTGCCCGATGCTCCTGTCAACCTTGGGCACCGGGAACGTGTCCCCCGAGGCCGCCTCGGCGTGCGTGACACGCTATGCGGTCGGCCCCCTCCTCCTTCTCTCTCCTTTGAGCCCGTCGTCGCGTGCCCGAGCGCTACCCGCATCCGCCAATGGCTGCCCGCGTCCCTGGCCCGCCTCACGCTTGCTCCCCTCTCCCTCTCTTTTTCCCTAGTCGTAGACCACGCCCAGGAAGACCCCTGACTCGAAGACAAGCCCTCCCGTGGCCTCCAGCAATGGCTACAGCCTCGCCGGCGCATGGCCCCGCGGTGCACCTTGCCCCCTTCTATTTAAGGCCACCCCCGAGCCTCCTCTCTACTCCTTTGTCTCTCTCTCCCTCCCGTGCACCCCCTGGACCAACCCACTTCCCTCCTCGTGCCCTCCTTGCACCTCCATGGCCGGAGCAATGCCGCCGGCCTCCGCCTAAATTCGCACCCACCACTCCTCCTCCTCCCCCCTAGACCGCACTAGAACACCTCCACCATCACCGCAAGGTCCTCCATCTCCTCCATTCGCCCCCGGGAAGGCCAGGCGCTCACAGCCAAAGATGGCCGATGGCCCCTCCGCCACCACCCAAGCCGTCACCACTACAGCCATCCTCGGCATGCGTGCAACACATGGATGGCTGCGGCGTGGTCTCCTGAGCACGCTGGTGGGCGGGGCGTCGCTGGAGACGCCCTGTAGCCCCGGCAATCGCCAGCGGGATCCGCTCCTCCTCGCGGCCAGAGCGCGTGCGGGAGGTGGAAGACGACCTACCGCTGGGGCCCGCACGTCAGCGACCCAGCAGGCGGGCCCATCCGTTTAAGTGGAAACGGCTTCGGCCGGATCCGCCTCCCCTGCGCAAAGACGTACCCCCGTGAAGCCGCCTTCGACGTGGCCTCCCAGCGGGCGCGCGCGAGAGGCTGGGCTAGGCCCAGTGCGCTGCCCCGCTAAGTCTCGCCCAGTGCACGCTGCTGCCTCCCTAGTTCCAGCCCATTTAGGTAAATTCCTTTTCTTTTTCTTTTTCTGTGGACTAGTAAAATATATAGAATATTCATATCACCTCCAAATTGCATTATTCAAATTTCTGGTAACTCATAAAATCATGATCTACTTGTTGGTGCAACATGCACATTTTTCCAGAAACTTTTTCTTCACAAACATTTATCAAACCTTGTTTTCCCATTTCTGTAATGAACTTTAGAAAATCACAGAGAGCCCATTTTTGATCCAAATTCCATGGTTCAAAATCCTAGATGTCTATAAGTTCAAAACTTAGTTTTTGAACATTTTTACTAATACTTTCTGTACCACCTCAAATAATGGTCTATTTCTTCATGTATAGCCAACTTTGCAAATTCATAGAGAAATCATTTGAACTCCAAATCCAGTGAAACCAATTCCTAGATGCTTCTAAAATCATCATTTGTTAAATGGGTGCCTCTGCTCATTTTTGAAAATCATGTTTCTGTACACTTCTTGCAAACCCATTAATCCCTTGATTCCATCATATTGAAATGTTCAGAGATGTCCATTCATCAAATCCTAATGAAACCACTTTGGTCACCCCTCATATGACCAGAGGTATCCTAGAAAAGTCCAACTCATATTTTTAGAGCACTTTAATTTCCTGCCTTGTTGTGTTGCTTATTATGGTTGCTTTCAATGATAGTTGACAAAGTAGAAGAAATGCTCGGAGTTGGACCAGAGATATTTGGAGACCTCGAAGACTTTGTTAAAATAGGCAAGCAGCCCTTTGACCATGTCTAAGAAACCCTTTTTATGCATGTCATATGGCACTTTTATTGCTTGCATCGAAGTCATGATAAAATGGTGACCACTTGAGGTGGTTTGCCTCTGTTGCTTTTCTCGTTGATACTTGCATTATGCATGACCCTACCTTTTTATGAGGGTTATGCCGGTGGGAGTAGATAGGCTGCTAAAGTAGGTGCTACACAAAAAGGGACGGGTATATGCATGGTGAAGGAGACAAAGTATATTCAAAAGACTTTTCGAAAACCCCGTCGGGTGCCACTTATGCCCGAGGGAGATGATGAGATGGGTAACCACTTGATGACGAAGTGGTGTACCAAGGCAAGTGTGTGTTGTTTTCGAAAACGGATTGGATTTATGATATGTCGACTGTCCCAACCTTACATGCACAACCACTCTACCCTTTTATGGGAAAGGGCATTATTGATTACCTAGGCCGATACTAGCTTGGAGCCCGCATTACTAGTGACGGGGGAGAGTTGGTGCTCTCTCTCGGGACGGGGTCGTGCCAGGTAGGGCGGCCATGACTGTTTTCACAGGGCACCGGTTACACCGTTGTGTCCCCTCTCGTATGTTACGATCTTGAGTGAGTCTCGTATGATGTACATCGTGAGGATACGGAATAACGAGTGGACTCCTTGTTAGTGTCGTCTAGGGAAAGATAGTGATCGGGTGCTTACCCCGGGTACTTGAGGTACCGCGGGTCATGGACGACATGGAAGTTCCCCGGATCTTGTGGGTAAAGTGTGCAACATCTGCAGAGTGTAAAACTATTCGAATAGCCGTGTCCACGGGCAAGGACAGTTGGGTGGTGCTGCTTAAACTATGTCCAGAGTTTTGCAAGTCATGTGTGTGTGTTGATAAAATTACTTGGGTCAAGTCAAGAGACTTGACATGACTGAGTTGGGTTGGTGCCCACTCTATTTATGATGATATATGTAACCTGTCCTCATGGTTACTTGAATTCTCCTGATGCATGTCTTACAAGTTGTTGAACATGTGATTGCACTCAAAACTAGCTTTCCGCAAAAATGCCAATTTAGCAATAGTGCCTTGCATAATTATTCTGTTATCACCCTTGGGTTGCTTGCGAGTACATTCAAAGTACTCATTGGCTTGCCACTAGTTATTTTATTGACCAGGCATGAAAGAACAGGATATGATGAAGAATACTTCGATAACGAACATGCGAGCTAGGACGCTTCCCAGTCAGAATGCCTGTAGGGTTAAGGCAGATGGCATGGGTCCAAGTTATCGACGAAGATTTCCGCTGCAATGTTATACTCAAGACTTGACCATAATGGTCCTACTTGTGTAATACGGTACGTATGGATGTAAGCCTCTTGTTATTCATCTTCTGTGTGTTCAGTGAGCAGTGATCTCTGGGATCACTGTACACATGCATTCGGTGATCACGACTTATGAGTCGGGGTCCCCACAATTGATGAGAATCCCGTGATAAGGGGAACACGATCTCTGCTTCGACAAGACGTGCCAATAAAACCGCATCGCAAGATGTGCAGTAGCAGGTTGAGAAAAACGGTTCGTACAATCATCGGGTCGCGGCGTGATGTCACGCTATGAAAGATTGTCAGCAGATTAGATTTGTGGAATATTTTGTTCTCTATGGTGGTATGTGGAATTTGTTTTGCAGACCCAGACATGATCCTTGTGTTCAAAATCTACCTTGAAGTATTCGGAGAAGGAACCCGCCTTGCAATGCCGAAGACAATCTACGCACCGGACTCATCATCATTGAAGCCTGGTTCAGGGGCTACTGAGGGAGTCCTGGATTAGGGGGTCCTCGGACAGCCGGACTATGTACTTGTGCCGGACTGTTGGACTATGAAGATACAAGATTGAAGACTTCGTCCCGTGTCCGGGTGGGACTCTCCTTTGCGTGGAAGGCAAGCTTTGCAATTCAGATATGTAGATCTCCTTCTCTGTAACCGATTCTATGTAACCCTAGCCCCCTCCGGTGTCTATATACACCAGAGGGTTTAGTCCGTAGGACAACAACAATCATAATCATAGGCTAGCTTCTAGGGTTTAGCCTCTACGATCTCGTGGTAGATCAACTCTTGTAATACTCATATCATCAAGATCAATCAAGCAGGAAGTAGGGTATTACCTACATAGAGAGGGCCCGAACCTGGGTAAACATTGTGTCCCCTGCCTCCTGTTACCATTAGCCTTAGACGCACAGTTCGGGACCCCCTACCCGAGATCCGCCGGTTTTGACACCAAAAATGACGCCGTCTTGGGCTCCACGGTGACCTCCGTCCTGCCGTCCTGCTGGTCTTGGTCTTGTTGCACCAATATGGAAACCTTTGCTTGATGCCTCGGTACTCCGCGCATGCGCTTGTCCCCTTTGCACCAAAGAGGAAATGAGGATGCTGCGTAGGCTGGCGCCCGCCTGGTCTTGATCGTCATGGCTTGCGTCACGAGCACCTCGCGAGGTACCCATTGCCTTGATCTCTCCGCCTCCTCGCGAGCCTGCCTGGTGAGGCCGCCCCTGAGGAGGCCTTGTGTCGTCCGCCCCGCGAGGCTTGGCCCCTCGCGAGGGTCTTGAGCATTTGTTGATGAAGACGGGCCGTACTGGGCCACTGCTGAGCCACGCTGCAGGCCGCAGGCAGGACTAGGGACCCCATTCCTAGAACACCGATAGTAGCCCCCGGTCCCAGGGCACACTCGGACTAGGCTTAGCTGCAAAGCCAAAGGGCAAGTGTGGAGCACCGCGAGCCCCAACAGCCTGCAGCCTTGGTCGATGCGTGGCGGTTGATTGGACGTGGGCGTCTCCGCTTCCCCACGCTGCCTCAGCAACTGCCCGACTGACAAAAGGCTGGCCTGGGTAACGCTTACCTTCATTGCTCTCATTTGCCTTGCTCTAGATCCCCTTCCTTGCTCTCTTGCTTCCGAAACTTCCAGATCCGCTCCACCCTCCCCCTTTCAGCGAGCAATGGCACCTCGCGAGGCCGTGGCCGAGGCCCTGCCGGCTTGGTGCTCGCCGGCCCTGGATCCCCCCAACATGATGGAGAAGAATCTCGTCGCTACGCGCATGATGACGGTGGCGCAGGGCAGCGAGATGGGGGAGACCGGACTCCGGGCCGGCTATGCCATGCCGGAGGCTAAGGGGATCACCTCCTACCCCTTCTTCATGAGCACCGTCATTGCCGGCCTGGTTCCTCCCTTCTCCGAGTTCTTCTACGCTGTCCTCCGCCATTACAGGTTGCATGCCCTTCATCTCCATCCCAACTCGCTTCTCCTTTTGTCGATTTTTTCCTACTACTCTGAGGCAACATTGGGGTGATGTCGTCTGTGGCTTTGCTGCGCCACTTCTTCTCCCTCCGAATCACCGGTGGTCATACCTTGGCGTGCGCTAGCTTCATTGTGTACTCCAAGGCCAACGCAATCTCGAAGACCAGGAAGAGGGTCGACGCCTTCCGAAGCAAGTGGGTCATGATGGATGCCGGATGCATCCACTCTCGGTTGGTTTTGCCAACGGAGCAGCCCCAGCCCGACGAGGAGTGGTCTGCTACGTCTTAAGCTTGCGTTGGTTTTCCTTGAAGAGGAAAGGGTGATGCAGCAAAGTAGCATAAGTTTCCCTTAGTTTTTTGAGAACCAAGGTATCAATCCAGTAGGAATCTCCTCAGAAGTCCCACGCACCTACACAAACAAACAAAGAACTTGCAACCAACGCAATAAAGGGGTTGTCAATCCCTTCACGGCCACTTGCGAAAGTGAGATCTGATAGAGATAGTATGAGAAGATAAATATATTTTTGGTATTTTATAATATAGATGCGAAAAGTAAAGATGCAAATAAAAGTAGATTGAAAGCTTATATGATAAAAGATAGACCCGGGGGCCATAGGTTTCACTAGTGGCTTCTCTCAAGATAGCATAAGTATTACGGTGGGTGAACAAATTACTGTCGGGCAATTGATAGGAAAGCGAATAATTACGAGATTATCTAGGCATGATCATGTATATAGGCATCACGTCCGTAACAAGTAGACCGACTCCTGCCTGCATCTACTACTATTAATCCACACATCGACCGCTATCCAGCATGCATCTAGAGTATTAAGTTCATAAGAACATAGTAACGCATTAAGAAAGATGACATGATGTAGAGGGATAAACTCAAGCAATATGATATAAACCCCATCTTTTTATCCTCGATGGCAACAATACAATACATGCCTTGCAACCCTTTCTGTCACTGGATAAGGACACCGCAAGATTGAACCCAAAGCTAAGCACTTCTCCCATGGCAAGAAAGATCAATCTAGTAGGCCAAACCTAACTGATAATTCGAACAGACTTGCAAAGATAACTCAATCATACATAAAAGAATCCAGAGAAGATTCAAATATTTCTCATAGATAAACTTGACCATAAACCCACAATTCATCGGATCTCGACAAACACACCGCAAAAAGAGTTACATCAAATAGATCTCCACAAGAGAGGGGGAGAACATGGTATTGAGATCCAAAAAGAGAGAAGAAGCCATCTAGCTAATAATTATGGACCCGAAGGTCTGTGGTAAACTACTCACAACTCATCGGAGGGGCTATGGTGTTGATGTAGAAGCCCTCCATGGTCGATTCCCCCTTCGGTAGAGCGCCGGCGAAGACTCCAAGATGGGATCTCGCGGATACAGAAGGTTACGGCTGTGGAAATTGTTTTTTGTTGGCTAGCTAGATGTTTTTGGGGTACGTGGGTATATATAGGAGGAAGAAGTACGTCGGTGGCCGCCCGAGGGTCCCAGGAGACAGGGGCGCGCCCTGTAGGGGTGGGTGCGCCCTCCTATCTCCTGGCCGCCTCGATTGCTTCTTGACTTGCACACCAAGTCCTCTTGATCACGTTCGTTCCAAAAATCACGCTCCCGAAGGTTTCATTCCGTTAGGACTCCGTTTGATATTCCTTTTCTTCGAAATACTGAAATAGGCAGAAAAAACAGCAATACGGGCTGGGCCTCCGGTTAGTAGGTTAGTCCCAAAAAATGATATAAATGTGTAAAATAAAGCCCATAAACATCCAAAAGGGTAATATAATAGCATGGAACAATCAAAAATTATAGATACCTTGGAGACATATCAAGCACCCCCAAGCTTAATTCCTGCTCGTCCTCGAGTAGGTAAATGATAAAAACAGAATTTTTTATGTGGAATGCTACCTAGCATAATTCTCAATGTAATTTTCTTTATTGTGGCATGAATGTTCAGATCCAAATGATTCAAAATAAAAGTTCATATTGACAAAAGAAATAGTAACACTTCAAGCATACTAATCAAAGCAATCATGTCTTCTCAAAATAACATGGCTAAAGAAAGTTTATCCCTACAAAATCATATAGCTAGGCTATGCTTCATTTTCGTCACACAAAGATGTCCCAAATTCTACACCCCCAATGACAAGCCAAGCAATTGTTTCGTACTTAAATAATCTCAAACTTCTTCAACCTTCACGCAATACATGAGCGTGAGCCATGGATATAGCACTACGGGTGGAATAGTATATGATGATGGGGATTGTGTGGAGAAGACAAAAAAGGAGAAAGTCTCACATTGACGAGGATAATCAACGGGCTATGGAGATGCCCATCAATTGATGTCAACATGAGGAGTAGGGATTGCCATGCAACGGATGCACTAGAGCTATAAATGAATGAAAGTTCAACAAAAGAAAACTAGTGGGTGTGCATCCAACTTGCTTGCTCACGAAGACCTAGGGCATTTGAGGAAGCCCATCGTAGGAATATACAAGCCAAGTTCTATAATGAAAAATTCCCACTAGTATATGAAAGTGACAACATATGAGACTCTCTATATGAAAAACATGGTGCTACTTTGAAGCACAATATATGAGAGTCGCTATATGAAGAATATGGTGCTACTTTGAAGCACAAGTGTGGAAAAAGAGATAGTAACATTGCCCCTTTTTATTTATTTTCTTTTTTTCTTTTCTTTTCTTTTCTTTTTTTTCTTTTTTTTCTTTTCTTTTTTTCTTTGGCCTTCCTTTTTTTCTTTTTCTTTTTTTTCTTTTTGGGCAATGCTCTAATAATGATGATCATCACACTTTCATTGATTACAACATATGAATTACAACTCGAAACTAGAACAAGATATGACTCTATATGAATGCCTCCGGCGGTGTACCGGGATGGTGCAATGAATCAAGAGTGACATGTATGAAAAATTATGCATGGTGGCTTTGCCACAAATACGATGTCAACTACATGATCATGCAATGGCAATATGACAAAAGTAATGTATGTCATGATGATGAATGGAATGGTGGAAAGTTGCATGGCAATATATCTCGGAATGGCTATGGAAATGCCATAATAGGTAGGTATGGTGGCTGTTTTGAGGAAGATATAAGGAGGTTTATGTGTGATAGAGTGTATCGTATCACGGGGTTCGGATGCACCGGCGAAGTTTGCACCAACTCTCAAGGTGAGGAAGGGCAATGCATGGTACCGAAGAGGCTAGCAATGGTGGAAAGGTAAAAGTGTGTATGATCCATGAACTCAACATTAGTCAAAAGAACTCATATACTTATTGCAAAAATTTAGAATTCATCAAAAACCAAGCACTATGTGCATGCTCCTAGAGGGATAGATTGGTAGGAAAAGACCATCGCTCATCCCCGACCGCCACTCATAAGGATGCACAATCCATGTACACTTCATGTTTCAAATTTGTTACACAACTTTAACCATACGTGCATGCTACGGGACTTGCTAACTTTAACACAAGCATTCTTTAAATTCATAATCACCCAACTAGCATGACTTTAATATCACTACCTCCATATCTCAAAACAATTATCAAGTATCAAATTGATCATAGCATCCAATTCACTTCCTATGATAGTTTTTATTATACCCAACTTGGATGCCTACCATTCTAGGACCAACTTTATAACCATAGCAAATACAATGCTGTTCTAAGAGAATCTCAAAATAATATAAGTGAAGCATGAGAGACTAGAAATTTCTACAAAAATAAGCCACCGCCGTGCTCTAAAAGATATAAGTGAAGCACTAGAGCAAAAACTATCAAGCTCAAAAGGTAAAAGTGAAGCACATAGAGTATTCTAATAAATTCAATCAAGTAGGCTTCTCCCAAAAGGTGTGTACATCAAGGATGATTGTGGAAAACTAAAAATCAAAGACTAATATAATACACGATGCTCCAAGCAAAACACATATCATGTGGCGAATAAAAATATAGCTCCAAGTAAAGTTACCAATGAACGAAGACGAAAGAGGGGATGCCTTCCCGGGGCATCCCCAAGCTTAGGCTTTTGGCTACTCTTGAATATCTTGGGGTGCCATGGGTATCCCCAAGCTTAGGATTTTGCCACTCCTTATTCCATAGTCCGTCAAATCTTTACCCAAAACTTGAAAACTTCACAACACAAAACTCAACAGGAAATCTCATAAGCTCCGTTAGTGAAAGAAAACAAATCCACCACATAAGGTACTGTAATGAACTCATTCTTTATTTAAATTGGTGTTAAACCTACTGTATTCCAAGTTCTCTATGGTTCATACCACTTAATACTAGCCATAGATGCATCAAAATAAGCAAACAACACACGAAAAACAGAATCTATAAAAAACAGATCAGTCTGTAGCAATCTGTAACTAACACAAACTTCTGGAACTTTAAAAATCCTACCAAAATAGGAAGTCCTGGAAAATTTGTCTATTGATCAGAAGCAAGAATAATCAACGCAAAAGCACGTTCCTGTGATTTAACAAAACTAATTTCATGCGTGCAAAGTTTCTGTTTTTCAGCAGAATCAAATTAACTATCACCATAGGTTATCCTATAGGTTCTACTTGGCACAAACACTAATTAAAACATAAAAACACATCTAAACAGAAGTTAGATGCAAGATTTATTCCTAAACATAAGCAAAAACAAAAAACACAAATAAAATTGGGTTGCCTCCCAACTAGCGCTATCGTTTAACGCCCCTAGCTAGGCATAAAAGCGAAGATAGATCTAAGTAGTGCCATCTTTGCCACTCAATTCATCAATACAGCACTTATAATCTTTAGGGGTTTCTCCCTTTTTAGCAGTGATAAAACCTTTAGGAAAAAATTCAAGAAATTCATTTGTAGAAAAAGGTTCCTTAACGATAGAGAGACAATTGGGGTGAACACTTATGGATTTGAGATCCGCGTCTCCCTTACTAGAAGATTCACCCTTATTTTAGGAACATAAATAAATTTGGCAGTTTTGGTAGGAGGTTTTGGAGTGTTTTTCATTGAAGAAAACGCCGAACCTAAGTTGGTAATGATATCCTCAAGTTTACCGGTTCTTGCAGAATCTAGATCTATTTTTTCATTAACTATATGTTCTTTATCTTTAAGATTTTTCAAAGTAACTCCAACCCTAGATCCATATTGGGTAATGTGATTATGAATGTTTTTATCCAAATTTTCAATCAACTCAAGAGTGGCAATTTTATTTTCAATAATCTCAAGCCGTTGCATAACATGTTCTAAAGTTAAAACAGTTCCATTAACCAAAAGAGGTGGCGGGCCAAACAAATCTAACATAGCATTATAAGCATCAAACGTATGGCTACTCAAGAAATCACCTCCGATAATGGTATCAAGAACACATCTATTCCAAGGAGTAATGCCTACATAAAAATAGTGAAGAAGTATGGAGGTAGAAAGCTTCCTTGTAGATTTATTTTGAGCATTGCAAATTCTATGCCAAGCATCTTTTAAATTTTCTCCCTCCCTTTGCTTAAAATTGAGAATTTGAAGTTCGGGAGTAATGACAAGGATAGGAGGACTATCCATAACGACAAGGTAAACGATCTAACACACGAGCAAATAGAAAAAGGCAAGTGAAAAAGAGAGGAGGAGATTGGGAAAGAGAGGGCAAATAAAACGGCGAAGGTGAAGTGGGGGAGAGGAAAACGAGAGGCAAATGGCAAATAATGTAAATGCGAGGGAGATGAGTTTGTGATGGGTACTTGGTATATCTTGACTTGAGCGAAGACCTCCCCGGCAACGGCGCGAGAAATCCTTCTTGCTACGCCTTGAGCTTGCGTTGGTTTTCCTTGAAGAGGAAAGGGTGATGCAGCAAAGTAGCGTAAGTATATCCCTTAGTTTTTGAGAACTAAGGTATCAATCCAGTAGGAGGCTCCTCAGAAGTCCCACGCACCTACACAAACAAACAAAGAACTCGCAACCAACGCAATAAAGGGGTTGTCAATCCCTTCACGGCCACTTGCGAAAGTGAGATCTGATAGAGATAGTATGATAATATAAATATATTTTTGGTATTTTATAATATAGATGCGAAAAGTAAAGATGCAAATAAAAGTAGATTGAAAGCTTATATGATAAAAGATAGACCCGGGGGCCATTGGTTTCACAAGTGGCTTCTCTCAAGATAGCATAAGTATTACTGTGGGTGAACAAATTACTGCCGAGCAATTGATAGAAAAGCGAATAATTACGAGATTATCTAGGCATGATCATGTATATAGGCATCACGTCCGTAACAAGTAGACCGACTCCTTCCTGCATCTAGTACTATTACTCCACACATCGACCGCTATCCAGCATGCATCTAGAGTATTAAGTTCATAAGAATAGAGTAACGCTTTAAGAAAGATGAGA
Organism: Triticum aestivum; assembly: GCF_018294505.1. Lineage (NCBI taxonomy): Eukaryota > Viridiplantae > Streptophyta > Magnoliopsida > Poales > Poaceae > Triticum > Triticum aestivum. Next base: position 309,947,328 of record NC_057807.1, on the reverse strand, counting down.
TGGTGTAGAGGGATAAAATCAAGCAATATGATATAAACCCCATCTTTTTATCCTCGATGGCAACAATACAATATGTGCCTTGCAACCCTTTCTGTCACTCGGTAAGGACACCGCAAGATTGAACCCAAAGCTAAGCACTTCTCCCATGGCAAGAAAGATCAATCTAGTAGGCCAAACCAAACTGATAATTCGAAGAGACTTGTAAAGATAACTCAATCATACATAAAAGAATTCAGAGAAGATTCAAATATTTCTCATAGATAAACTTGATCATAAACCCACAATTCATCGGATCTCGACAAACACACCGCAAAAAGAGTTACATCAAATAGATCTCCACAAGAGAGGGGGAGAACATGGTATTGAGATCCAAAAAGAGAGAAGAAGCCATCTAGCGAACGACTATGGACCCGAAGGTCTATGGTAAACTACTCACAACTCATCGGAGGGGCTATGGTGTTGATGTAGAAGCCCTCCGTGGTCGATTCCCCCTCCGGCGGAGCGCTGGCGAAGGCTCCAAGATGGGATCTCGCGGATACAGAAGGTTACGGCGGTGGAAATTGTTTTTCGTTGGCTCCCTGGATGTTTTCGGGGTACGTGGGTATATATAGGAGGAAGAAGTACGTCGGTGGCCGCCCAAGGGGCCCAGGTGATAGGGGGCGCGCCCTGTAGGGGTGGGCGCGCCCTCCTATCTCCTGGCCGCCTCGATTGCTTCTTGACTTGCACTTCAAGTCCTCTGGATCACGTTCGTTCTGAAAATCACGCTCCCGAAGGTTTCATTCCGTTTGATATTCCTTTTCTTTGAAATACTGAAATAGGCAAGAAAAACAGCAATATGGGTTGGGCCTCCGGTTAGTAGGTTAGTCCCAAAAAATGATATAAATGTGTAAAATAAAGCCCATAAACATCCAAAAAGTGTAATATAATAGCATGGAACAATCAAAAATTATAGATACGTTGGAGACGTATCATGGTCTCCTGTGAAGCTTGATGACAGGCGGGCGAAGTTGGTGCTGGAGAAGATGAACGCCGACCTAAGGCCGGGCAACATGAAGGCGGGGAAGCTGATAGGGGCCATGCTCCTGAGGGAGTTCCTGATGCACCGGGTGGCTCCACTTCAGGCGCACTCGCGCCCATTGTGGAGTCTTGGGGGTGCAGATGATGATTTTCGCCTGATCTCAACGGCCTTGGACGACGAGGATCTGGTCGCAGCTCTCCACCCCTTGGTTGGAGAGGACATGGAAGGTTTGGAGGGCGCTCCAGCCCCCCTGTTCCTTCGCGACAACTGGCAACAGGTGGTGGATGCCATGCCCACTTTTGATGGGAGCGGTCTGGTGCCGGCGGTGCCTCCTGAGGGCCAGGGGGCGACGGCGTCGGTGGAATTGTCTTCTAAATATTCCCGCGAGGGAGGAGAGGAAGACGAAAAAGAAGAGGAGCGCGACTCGGAGGCGACCACTAAGGGGACGGGGGAGACTTCCCCCCGGCGCAGGGTCAGCATCCTCCGCACCCTGTCGGACGATGACGAGGCCGATGCCAAGCGAGAGGAAGAAGACCCGCCCATGATCCCGAAGAAAGATGGGTCGGGGCTGATCTCCCGAGGGGCTACTCCTACCCAGGCACCACCCGAAGCCGCCTCCAGCCCTTCTGGTGCACCCTCTTCTGCTTCTGGACATCTCGATGCTGTACCCCAGACCAATAGGCTTACGGGCTTTAAGCTTGGCAAGAGGCTGGTGGCCTACGCCGCGATTGACCAGTAAGTGCTCAAACTCCATCTTGTTCTTGTTTTGCTACTAGAGCTTGACGTCCTCCATCACTTGGTTAGGCCGCCGCTTGTGGCGAAGAAGCTGAAGGGGGACACGGCCGCTCCGCCTAGGGCAGGCTCGTCTGTTCTGGCCGCGCCTTCGCCCGTGGGAAGGGGAGGCGGTGAAGTTCGCACTTCCCCTGGCCGATCATCCTCGCGAGGCCAGGAGGAGCGCCCTGGCGGGGTGCCAACCCCCGTGGCCCCGCTGACTCTGTAGGTGCCGGTGCCTGATGTTACCGCTGAGGTGCCCAGGGCTCAGGAGCCCCCAGTCTCCCAAGCCGTGGTCATGATGTCGCCTCCTCCGTTGTCTTCGACCGTGCCCTTACTGGGCTGGGCCAGCTACGAGAAGACCTCCAGGGCGCCAACTCCCGTCTGGTGGTCGGGCACCTGGAGCTGATCTCTGGCTGGGTTCACTCTGACGCCTCTGTCTGAGCGGCGCTGAGCCGGGCTATGGCAGCTTCCGAGGAGGAGAAGCACGCCGCCACTCAGGCTACAGCCGCCTGTGATGTGGCGATGGAGGCCGAGCTGCAGGGCTTGCGTGATGAGGTCACAAAATAGGCTCGTGACCGCCAAGCGAAGGAGGAGGAGATGAAGGCTCGGGAGGACGCCATCGGGGACCGCGACACCGAGCTGTCCATTGAACACGGCCGACTGAAGACACTGGAGCAGAATTTGAAGACGGAGAGGGCCGAGCTGGACACCAAGGCGAAGGTCCTGGCCGAGGACCGCGTGGCCTTCGCGGATCTTGAGGTGAGATCTCGCAAGGCGCTGAAGACGCTCTATGATGGTGGCTTGGAGAAGCCGCTGGTTGGGGCCAAGGACGGCCCCGCCCAGCTGGTTCCATTCTTGGTTGAAGCGCTTGAGGAAGTCATGACCAGCGTCAGTCCCATGGCCGAGGTTGAAGCTCGCGTCCTTTCTTCTGTGGCACTGATGTGTGTCCTCAGCCACATCTACCTTCGCGACCCTGGCTGCAACCTTGACGAGCTGCTGGAGCCCATGGATGCCGAGCACTCTGCCGCTGCTACTGAAGCCGTGAAGGGCCGAGCGGAAGCCCTACTGGCGAAGTTCCGCGCCTTTGCCACTGTGCCCAGGGCAGGTGCTGCTGATTCCGCGGCCCCGGGGGGTGGAGTTGACGGAGGCAACACCACCACAGAGGTGGGGCTCCTGGCGAATGATGGTGTTGCCCAAGGGTGATCTTCTCGCGGCTTCTTTCTTGTTTATCTCCTCCAATATGCACCGTGCTTCGTGTAGGCGTTTAAACTTGCGTTTGGTATTGTGAAGACAATTATGGTTTGTAATATTTGCTTCTGGATTTGCTTCGAGATTTTGCGGTTTCCTTCCTATTTCCTTTGTGTTCTACGTCGGCAGGGCCCGGCCCCACGCATACCTCAGCCGCCGTTAGCGTCGACCGGATCACCAGGACAGGACCAAGGAGTGAGGGGCTACGTGACAAGTTAGGCTCCTGAGTCGCGATGCTCAGGAGTCCCCCTTGACGCGCAAACAGAAAATAGGGAGGGAGTGTAGGAGTAGATCTGTTGTTCTATGTTGGCAGGGCCTGGCCCCACGCATACCTCAACCGCCGCTAGCCTTGCGGAACTAAGGAGTGAGGGGCTACGTGAGTAGTTAGGCTCTTGAGTCGCGATGCTCAGGAGTCCCCCTTGACGTTCAAATGGTCTTCATAACTTGGCTACGCTCGGGGAGGGGCGCGCGACGACCAGGTCCGAGGGACCTGGCTGGGTGGCGTGTGCTCGGGCGTGACCCGGGCGCAGCCCCCCGTGTCCAGCCCCCTCGCGTGACGCTCCCAAGGGGAGGTGTTGCGATGAGGCCAGACACTGAGCTCTGGGCTCCTTGAGGTTGATATGGCCGTGGGCCGCCCTCAGTTGTTTATCATCAGCGCGGAGCATAGCGCTTCTGTATGTGTATGGGCATAGCCGCTCCTCGGCAGTGTCGTCAGCCAGCGCGGAGCATGGTGCTTCCACTGGTACGTGGGAGGGGAGCCCTCCGGGAGGAGCCCCCGGGGCGTGTACAGCCCTGCCCTGACACGTGGCTTGCACGACAGGGCTGGACGAGTTGTATCTGGGCGCTCGTGAGCCAGCGCGGGACTCACGAGGCCCTACCTCAAGGCGGGTTGCGCTTGGTCTTAAGCCTTGGGCGGCTGTGTGTTCCTGCGGGATGGTTAGATACAAATGCTCAACGTCCTTAGGTCCTGGCCCTCGAGCAAGCTCAGCCACCGCTGGTATGCCAGGTCGTGATGCCGTGGACAAGGCCAGGGGGTGAGGGTTGGAGAGCTAGTAAGAGCTCCTGAGTCGCGATCTTTAGGAGCCCCCCTTTTAATGTGCAAGCGATTTGCATGAGGAAGAGAAGGCCCGTGGTAGGAGGCATATGATAATCATAGGCAGGTTAAGCATGAAAAGCAAATCATCTTAGATAAAAGCAGGAGGGATACATGCCACTGGGTCAGGCCCGAGCGGCTTGGGATGATGCAGCCCGAGGGGCACCCCCAGCAAGGTAAACTAAAGACATAAGCAAAAGGGATACATGCCGCAGTGAAAGTGCAACTATCCCTAGGTGGTTTTGGTAATTCATAACAACATATAGCTCATTGAGCTAATGCTATTCCAAGACTATTATTTCAGGAAAGCTCAATGAATGGCATGGCATGGATGATGAAAGTGGATCCCTCAAAATATCAAGGACAAAGGATTGGCTCAAGCTCAAAAGCTCAAGACTCTTCATTTTACATTTTAGTGATCCAAGATCACATTGAGTCTGTAAGAAAAGCCAATACTATCAAGGAGGTATGAGGTGTTGCTTAATGAGCCTCTTGCTTCAAGTGCTTAGTGATATGCTCCAAAAATCCTCAACTACTTTCTCACATCCACATATGACCTAAACCCAAAGTCAAATTCGGCCATACCGATTCTTTCTATCCGGCGCCACCGAGTTCAAATGTCATAGCCACTGCCACAAACCCTAGGCAAATCAGTCTCACCGATAGGGATCTCGGTCTCACCGAGATGGGATTGTAATATCTCTGTTTCCATTCGAAACGTTTCGGTCTAACCGAAGTGAGCGATCGGTCCCACCGAGATTGCAATGTAAACTCCCTGTTTCCCTTTTGTAACATTTCGGTCTCACCGAAATGAGCGAATCGGTCCCACCGAGTTTACCTGACCAACTCTCTGGTTAGCTTATTAACAAAATCGGTCTCACCGAGTTTGTGTAATCGGTCTCACCGAGATTATGTTATGCCCTAACCCTAACCATATCGGTCCTACCGAGTTGCATGTTGGTCCCACCGAAAATCCTAATGGTCACTAGGTTTACTAAATCGGTCCGACCGAGTCTGTTGAATCGGTCCCACCGAGTTTGGTAAATTGTGTGTAACGGTTAGATTTTGTGTGGAGGCTATATATACCCCTCCACCTCCTCTTCATTCATGGAGAGAGCCATCATAACAAACCTACACTTCCAACTTACCATTTTTGAGAGAGAACTACATACTCATGTGTTGAGGCCAAGATATTCCATTCCTACCATATGAATCTTGATCTCTAGCCTTCCCCAAGTTGCTTTCCACTCAAATCTTCTTTCCACCAGATCCAAATCCCATGAGAGAGAGTTGAGTGTTTGGGAGACTATCATTTGAAGCACAAGAGCAAGGAGTTCATCATCAACGCACATTTGTTAGTTCTTGGAGAGTGGTGTCTCCTAGATTGGCTAGGTGTTACTTGGGAGCCTCCGACAAGATTGTGGAGTTGAACCAAGGAGTTTGTAAGGGCAAGGAGATCGCCTACTTCGTGAAGATCTACCGCTAGTGAGGCAAGTCCTTCGTGGGCGACGGCCATGGTGGGATAGACAAGGTTGCTTCTTCGTGGACCCTTCGTGGGCGGAGCCCTCTGTGGACTCGCGCAACCGTTACCATTCGTGGGTTGAAGTCTCCATCAACGTGGATGTACGATAGCACCACCTATCGGAACCACGACAAAAACATCCGTGTCTCCAATTGCGTTTGAATCCTCCAAACCCTTCCATTTACATTCTTGCAAGTTGCATGCTTTAATTTCCGCTGCTCATATACTCTTTGCATGCTTGCTTGAATTGTGTGAAGATTGCTTGACTTGTCCAAAAATAGCTAAAATCTTCCAAAGACTAAAATTGGGAAAAGGTTAAGTTTTTAATTGGTCAAGTAGTCTAATCACCCCCCTCTAGACATACTTCAAGGTCCTACAAGTGGTATCAGAGCTTTGGTCTTCATTTGCTTTGATTTCCATAGCTTTTTGTGGTCATAGTCTTGGTTTCACAACCTAGGAGAGTATGGCGTCTAGCGAGGGAAATTATCACCGTAGAGGTCCTTACTTTGATGGTACTAATTTTGGTAGTTGGAAGCATAAGATGAAAATGCATATTCTTGGACATAACCCCGCCGGTTGGGCTATTGTGTGTATTGGCTTGCAAGGTGAATTCTTTGATGGGAGAGAGCCGAACCGTGAAGCTAGCGCGGAAGAATTGAAGATGTTGCAATACAACGCTCAAGCTTGTGATATCCTCTTCAATGGCTTGTGCCCCGAAGAATTCAACAAAATCAGCCGTCTTGAGAATGCAAAGGAAATTTGGGATACTTTGATTAATATGCATGAAGGTACCGACTCCGTCAAGGAATCCAAGTTGGATGTGCTCCAAAGTCAGCTTGACAAGTTCAAAATGAAGGATGGTGAAGGTGTCGCTGAAATGTACTCTAGGCTTGCTCTTATCACAAATGAGATTGCCGGCTTAGGGAGTGAAGAGATGACCGACAGATTCATCATCAAGAAGATCCTAAGAGCATTGGATGGAAAGTATGATACAGTGTGCACATTGATCCAAATGATGCCAAATTACAAAGATCTCAAGCCAACGGAAGTCACTGGAAGAATTGTTGCTCATGAGATGTCACTCAAGGATAAGGAGGAACTTCACAAGAAGTCAAGTGGTACTTACAAAGCCTCATGTGAAGCCCCCACATCATCAAGGATAAGAAACAAACCTTCAATGAAGAATTGAGCTTAATGGTGAAGAACTTCAACAAATTCTACAAGAGTAGAAGCAAAGAAAGAAGCTCTAAGTCAAGGTCCTACAATGAAAAAGATCTTCTAGTCGAGAACGCAATTGTTACAATTGTGGGAGACCCGGACACTACTCCAATGAGTGTACGACACCCTACAAAAGAAGAGAAGATTCTCCAAAAAGAAGAAGTAAAAGAGAAGAATCACCACCAAGAGAGAGGAGGAGTAGAGATGATCGTTATGAATGAAGACCCTCACGGAGAAGCAAGGATTCGGAAAGGAAGGACAAGTCATCAAGGAGCTACACAAAACGAAGACATCAAGCTCATGTTGGTGAATGGGTATTCAGCTCCCACTCCGACAATCACTCCGAGAGAAGCTATCACTCCGACTTCGAATATACTCAAGATGAAGGTGTTTCCGGTCTAGCACTTGTGTCAACCAACTCCTACGACATATTTGATTCACCAAATGAAGGAATTGGAAGATGCTTCATGGCCAAAGGTCCAAAGGTAACACATCCCGAGTATGTTGATTTCAATAGTGATGAAGATGACTTGCTAGGTGATGATGATTTACTTGTTGACAACTCTAGTGATGAATACTATGATGAAACGTCAATTAATCATGCTAATCAAGATAAAATGAATGACAATGATAAGGAGAAGATTGAGCTTCTAACTAAAGAACTAAACACTCTTAAGTTAGCTCATGAAACTATCTTCAAAGATCATCGAGAACTTTTAAGGGCTCATGAGAAGTTACGCTTTGAAAAGCTCAATCTTGAGAAAGAGCATGAGTTCTTAAAGGCTATCAATGATGATCTCCGTAAGAAAAGTTCTTCTTACATTGCCAAGCGTTTACTCTTATCTACTTACATGCCTCAAGTCAAGTCTAGTAACAAGCGCAAGAAAGATCCTTCCTCTAGTAGTAACAATAATAATGCCAAATCCAATATTGCTGCTTCTAGTAGTTCTATTGATTCCACTAATGATTCTCTTAGCCAAGTTACACTTGAGCAAGAAAATAGCTTATTGAAGGGAATTATAGAGAAAGGTGTATACAAGAGCCTTGCCGGGAGTAAGCAATTCGAGGAAATTGTACGCAAGCAAGGAAGGCACCGGAAGAATCAAGGTGTTGGTTTTGAACGAAAGTTCAATGCCAATGGAGTTGAGTGGGAAGAAGATCAATACCCCAAGACGAAGTTTGTTCCTCAGCAAGAGAAGTATGATCCTACTTCCTTTAAGGGAACACAAGCACAAGATGATCTTCCACCACAAGACCACAAGAACAAAGGCAAGGACAAGCTTCAAGAGGAGATTGATGCATTTGAAGAAGCACCTAAGGCCTTGGTCAAGTGGGTTCCCAAGACTACATCAAGTTCTACTTCATCAAGTACAACTACAACTCCAAGAATTCCCATCAAGATGATGTGGATCCCGAAGAAGAAGAACTAGAGAGTTCTTAAGGGTGACTCCGCCAACATTCTTCACTCATATCATTATGGCAAGGACAAGTGCAATCAACTTCCACATCTTGCACTAGTTCAAGGAGTCACAAACCCTCATGTTGGTAAGGCAAGGGACAAGCTAACCTATTGATTTCATGGACATCATCTTGTGTGTGCATCACTCTATGTCTATGGATATTCTTGTTTGTTCCTTGTGGGACTAACCCATGTATGTATTGAAAGTGCAACTCACTCCAAAGGATTGCTCCAAATGATCTACATCAACATTGAGCATCCACATCTTCAACACCTACATGAAGTCATCATCGACAAAACCCAAGGTTAGTTCATCCCTCTAAGGGGGGATCTCACATCTAGGGGGAGCTTAACTCTAAGAATTGAGTCAAAGCAAATCTAATGGTGTGAACACATCAATGCATTATGTAAAAGTGGTAACCCCACTTGAGCTTAAACGATGAGTATGACCTATGATCAAATGTTCTCATTTGACTCCTAAGTCAATATGCTCATATATAGATGACCTAGTCATCGCCAATTGCTTGATAGATGCTAGAATTGGTTGTGCATGCTTTGCCACATATTTCATTTGCCATTTTATTGTGTGAGCATGTTGGTTGCATATTTTACTCATTCAAGGACATCCACTTGTTGTTTTGATTGATTGGATTTTTCTTTGGCCAAGTGGATGGACAAGAATGCCTAAGAACCTTCTCTAGCTATCTATGCTTTTCTCGTCTCAAACTCTATTCATGATACATCACAAAATTTGATCAAGTCAGATTCGAACCACTCTATGTGAGGAGAACTCGCAGTCCCTGATTCGTCATAGACATAAACTTCCAAAACATATTTGTGATTCTCGGTCTGACAGATTCCTCCCTTTCGGTCCTACCGAAATCACTAAGTCGATCTAGGTTTTCAATCTCGGTGCAACCGATTTGAACTTTTCGGTCACACCGAGTTGCTGTAACTGTCAACAGTTATGCATCTCGGTGCCACCGAGTTGTTCCACTCGGTCACACCGATAGTGTCGGGCTATATATACACACAGGCAAAATTTGGAAAACTTTGTCCAAACTTTCTTCACCCGCGCATAGCTCGCTCTGCCTACTAGGTCTCCGGATCTTCGACTTCGTCGCCAGTCGCCTCCTGTCGCTGGTCTCCACCGCCGTCAACGGATTTCTTCTCCGCCGTTGCCGCAGTAGCGAGTTCATCGCCGAACTAGGGTATGAACTCGATCATAGTGCTATCCTCATCTGATTCTCAACACATTGTGTTCATTATGATTCTTGCCACGATTGAAACACTCCAATCCAGTCAAAACAATCCTTAGAATAGATGCGATTTGAAAATTTAGGGTTGGGTTTCCGCCGAAACCATCTCAGACCCACCGGGTTGAAAAACTCGGTCCCACCGATTCGGCTAATGCCATTGCACTAGTAACTCTTGGTCTGACCGAGAATTGCTAATCGGCGTGACCGATTTTAGAACTTTATGAAACCCTGGCAGTCTTGGTGCCACCGAACTGTGACTCGGTCTGACCGAGTTCACTAGTTTAGGTTCCAAAACTGCTTCGGTATCACCGAGTTTGAAAATCGGTTGATCCGAAATGCTTTCTGTGGAAAACTAAAACTAGGTTTTTGAATCATTCTTTTGCAAAAATCTCTGCATTTTGTGATGCTCATCCACTCAATCTCATCTATAACTATTCATAGGGTCAGCAGTCAGTGATTTTAGCATGTCAGACCAAAGTGATAGTCAGAACAAGTCAGAAGAGCACAATCACATGAGTGAGGGCACTAGTCCCTCTAGCACTTCAGATGATGGCAGCAGGAGCACCCCAAGCAATTTGCCTAAAGCTGCCACCAGGACAAGGAAGAAGAGAACCTCAGAATCTGAGGACGAGGATTATATGGCAGAAGAAGATGAGGCTACTTCCAGGAAGGTAGTGCTCAAAAAGGAGTATGGCTCAGCAAAGAACACAAAGCCTGGACTCAATAAGAAGGTCCCTACCAAGAGGACACCTATGCTGAAGGTCAGAGGATCAACACAAGTACATGAAAAGCCTGATCCCAAAGAGGCACCTGCAAGAAGAGTTACCACTTCCAAACCCAAGAAAGTTCCCACTAGAGAAACCATGAAGTTTACCATTGAGTCAGAAGATGATGCTGCTGGTCAAGATAATAATAAGAAGAGAGCCAGAACCACTACTGCCAAGGTTCTTGGCAACCCCTCTATGAGGAGAGACTCTGAGGAAGAGGAAGAAGAGGTTGCTGCAGCAGCACCCAAGGCACAAAAGCTGATGGTGATGCTATAAAGTCAGGGGATACAACATCAAAGCCCAAGGAAGCACCCAAAGCTGCCCCCAAGCCCAAGATTGCACTAAAGAGGAATACCAGGAGTATTCTAGCTGCTGAGAAGAACAAGGCCCCAGTGCCAGAAGTTGCTGATGAGGAAGATGATGAAGGACAAGTCCTGAGGAAGCTAAAGCCAAAGATTCCAGACCACAATGATGCTCATCCTGTGGCTGAGAACATGAAGTTAAGAAAGGATGCAGGACTCAGACTGTGGAGGTTGTTAGATCCATATGCTACCAGGAGAAGGACTGATGTTGATTACAGGTTCCACACAAAGGAACAGTAGGATTTCTATGAGACAGTGCTATTGGACAAGAAGCCTATAGTGTGTGATATGAGGTGGGTCGACTGGACCTACATGAAGGAGAATGAAGAACACTATCCTGGAGTGCAAGACTGTTTCATTGCTTGTGGAGTTGCAGACTTTGTTGGGCAGAAGCTCACAAAGTGGAATGATGAGCTCAATATGGAATTCTACTCCACAACACATTTCTCTCCAGATGGCAGGATAGTTTGGATGTCTGAAGGTACAAGGTACCAGTCAACCATTGAGGAATGGGCCAATCTGATCAATGCCCCAAAGGAGAGTGAAGATGACTTGGATGTCTATGCCAAGAAGAAGATGGATCACAATACCATCGCTCATATGTTCAAGGAGATCCCAGATGCTGCAGTTGAGACACGTAAGTTTGGGTCAGTTCATTATCTTCTGTCAGGACTCCCAACAATCAACTGGATCCTAAGGCACACTCTATTGCCCAAGTCAGGTGACCATAACATGATTAGAGGGCATGCTATAAACTTGCTTGTTTTATGTGCCACAGAAATTCAAGGTCATGAGCCTCATTGTTGAGACCGTCAAGAGAAGAGCAGCAGACCAGAAGAGAAGTTGTGGGTATGCCCCACAGATTCAGGAGCTGATTAAATCTAAGATGGGCACAGGTACATACTTGCTGGACAAGGAACATTTTGCTATCTATCCAGAATTTGAGGACAATCAAGTTGTGATGAATGAGAATGAACCATCATCAGTGCAAGCTCAAGAGAAGAAGGAGAAAGCAAAGAAAGAGAAGGCTGCCAAGATGCCAACTCAAGAGGAGGCATCTGAGTACTTTTTGAAGAACAAGCAGGAGCAGCTTGGTTACTTGATAGCATCAACTCTGAGGATTGAGAAGGGGTTGGCCACCCTAACTCAAAACCAGGAGAGCTTGGAAAGAATCATGGAACAAAAATTCTATGATCTAGATGTCAAAGTAACTAAGATTCAGTCAGTTGTGGAGCAGCTACAAGATGACATGCAGGAGAGGAAGGGCAAGACAACTACTGATGCATTTGCCAGAGTGCCTAGAGCTCAGAGATCAGCTGCAGTGCCTGTGACAGACACTAGAGCCACTTCATCTGCGCCAGCTACAGCTCCTACAGCTCCAGTGCAACCAGCTCCAGCACCAACTCCTCCAGCTCCATCCACATCAACTGAAGCCTTCATCCAAGGATCCATCTCCACTAGTAGAAAAAGGACCTAATATGAGACACATTAGTGCCGGTTTGATTTTGAGCCAGCACTAATGTGTCCATTAGTGCCGGTTCCAACGGCTAGCCGGCCGTTCTCATTAGTACCGGTTCGTGGCTAACCTTTAGTACCGGTTCGTGCCACAAACCGGTGTTGTCAGTCTGGGGCCCGTCCAGCACCTTTAGTACCGGTTCGTGTCACGAACCGGTACTAAAGGTCGTCCTACATAAACCCTTCATCCACCCGAGCTCGCTCTGTTCTTCCCCTTTCCCCTCTCCTCCTCTGTTCTTCCCCTCTTCCTCTCGAGCTCATCACACATTTTGCCCAAAATTTGTCAAGATTTGAAGGCCCCCATCCATTCAAATGATCACAAAGGTTAGCAACTTTGTCCTTTCAACTCTCATTGCTAGATTAGCTCTTGCAATGCTTTGTATAGTGATTAATTTGGGAGGAATTATATTTGCTAGTATTTGATTTATATGCAATTTGAGGTCAAAAATAACACTTAGTTTGCATATGTAGGTGTGGTTTACTTAGTGCCTTCTAAATCTCCATCGTAACCACTGTCGATCGCCTGCACCGTCCCGTCGCCGGCACCACCTTGTGGTGAGGCTCTTGTTCATGAATGTTTTACATTACCAAATTGATGTTTGTGTGATTTGGATATATAGTTAATCGTATAATTATCTTACCCGTACGTTGTTTGTTATACATAGTGCCATGGTTTGGATATCCGTCCCCGTCGGCCCTCGTCCTTGTTATGATTCGGATGTGTCATATTCTCTTTTAAAACTAGTTGTTGGATTTCGTGTTTATGACAAATTATGCCCATCAAGTGGACATAGATATTTTTATCTAGGAGGTATGTGAACCGAAAATTCTAACCGACCCTATTGTCGAGAGGTTAAATTTAGTTGAAAGAGAAAACGAGTATTTGAAAGAAAAATTGAAAAGAATTGAGGGGGAGAAGATGGAATTGGAGTTGCATGTTGCCGATGTCGTCGACGATCACAAGATCAAGATGGAGAAAATGAGGTTGAAGATTAGAAAGATTAGAAAATATGCCGTTGATAGTGTGGCTTGGTATCATTATGTTGTTGGATCAATTGTTACCTTAGTTGCGATCTTCATCGCATTTGTTGTTGCATTTAAATTCTTTAGCTAGAGAGTTATTTGTATGTTGCATTTAATGAAGTGTTGTATATGAACTTTATGTATGAACTTGTATTAATTTGGTCTATTCGGTGTTGTGTAATGAAGATGAGCCGACAATGGATGTAGGATAACCGATGCTCTCCCGAGTTCATTAACGGCATGCATACTTTTCTATGGGCCGCTGAGGAAAACAAGCGGGCGGATGGTTTTATGCCTTGTCCATGTGCTGGTTGTAAGAATGGTCACAGTTACTCTACGTTAAAAACCATTCTCGTCCACCTATTTAAGTCCGGTTTCATGCCCCACTATAATGTTTGGACCAAGCACGGAGAAATAGGGGTTATGATGGAAGACAATGAAGAAGAAGAGGACGACGGTAGCTATCCTGGCCATGGGTTCCCTGAATACGATGATACAACAATGGGGGAAGAAGCTGAGCCAGCAATGCGGGAAGAAGCTGAAGAAGAGGCATCAGATGAGCCCGCTGATGATCTAGGTCGGGCCATTGCCGATGCAAAGAGAAACTGCACAAGTGATCTGGAGAGGACGAAGTTGCAGCGCATGTTAGAGGATCACAAGAAATTGTTGTACCCGAATTGCGAAGCTGACAAAAAAAAGTTGGGCACCACACTTGAATTGCTGCAATGTCACACCCTAGCTAGTCATGCATTAGAGTGTTGCATCATGTTTACTCATTCATCAGAAACTTGAAATGGGGATGACAGAACCCCCAGTCCCCTCTGAAACCAACTAGGGTTACTAAAATAATTTTTCAATGAACCTGAAATGCCCTTCTAAAATGCCCATCATTTTTGTCTTGGTTCAGAACCTCTGCCAAAAATGGTGCACATTTTCCTAGGCCATCCTAGGGTTTTTGAATTAAATCATAAATATTTGAATTTGGGCATTTAAAATAATATAAAATATTTAAATGCTCAAATATCTCCAAACTAAAATGTTTCATGTTGGAAATAATCCAACTATGGGCCAGGAATAGTTTGGTGATTTTTGAAGTTGCCTAGGTATTTTATTTAATTCAACAAAGTTGCAGATATATTAAATAAAACAGAAAACAGAAGAAAAAGGGGAAAACTTACCTGGGCTCCTCCCTGTGCGGCTCAGCCAGCTGGCCGGCCCAGCCAGCAACCGACCCAGCCCAGCACTGTAGCTCTCCGTCGTCTTCCTCCCCTCGCCCCGAAGCTGCTGCGTGCTCGCGCGCGCATGGCCGCGCGGCCACCTCCTGCTTGCCGACGACCTCCTGGCCGCGTGGACGACGCCCGCAGCCCGTCCCGATCCCCCCTGCTCTCTCTCACTCTCCCCGGCTCTTCCCTTCCTCTCCCTCGCTCTCTCTCTCTCACGGCCGAACACCACCGTCGCCGCCGTTCGCCACAACAGCCATCTCCGGCCACCCCTCGCTCCCCCGACTAGCTCAGAAGCTCCGCCACAACTCCCTCTTCCTCCCCACCGCTCCACGGGTCCCCGGAAGCCCTGCATCGCCGCCACGTCGCCGTTCCCCTCTTCGGCTCCGATCATCGTCGCCGTCGAATTCGTCGTCTCCGGCACGTCCCCGAGCCCGCTTCGACGCCCACTGCAACCGTGGTGAGCTACGCCACCATTTCCCCCTCTCCTTCCCCTCGTTCTCTCACCGTAGCTTCCTCCCCACCACGGCCGAACCTCCGCCGTCGCCGAGCTCGCCGTCGACGCAGCTCCGGTGACCATTTGGTCACCCCGGCGAGTCCAACGAGTTCGCAAGACCCCGTAGAGCATCCCTAGCGCCTCGCTTTGCTCGACTTCGAGCTCCAGCACCGTTCCCGTGCACGACCGAACCCCGGCGGCCGCAGCCGAGCTCGCCGCCGTCGACTCCGGCCACCCCGGCCCCAACGGACTCCGCCAAGAGCTGCGGGTTGTCCTCAGCTCCACTCCGGTGGTCTCCGCGGTCCGTTTGGTGGCCGAAATGACCAAAACCACTTCCGCCGCCGCGTCGGGCTCGCCGGCGACTAAACGCCGGCAGCCGACTTTGACTTTGACCACGGGTGGGCCCTGGTTGACTCCCCTGAGTCAATGACAGGTGGGGCCCAGCCCTGTTAATTAAACAGGATTAGTTTTAATCAAATTTTAATTAAAATAATCACCCTGACATGCGGGACCCACTGTCAGGTTTGACCCAGACCTGTTCCATTGACCTGCTGACGTCACACTGACGTCAGGCTGACGCAGTAATTGATTTTCTGAATTTAAATTAAATCAGGAAATTCCAGAATATTAATTAAACTTCAAAAATTCATAACTTTTATTCTGTAACTCCAAATTGGACAAATTATATATGAAAAATGATCAGAAAAATCCAATCTATCCATCTGTACTATTTTCATGCATGATCAAACAAGTTAAATTGATGTTTTAAGCAGAATAAGGAAAAGCACTTAAAGAGGCCATGTTTGAGTTTGAAATTTGAATCCTTGATTCAAATTTGTTCAAACCCCTCTGGTTTTAGTTGCATTAGCCCAACACACTCATATTGCCATGTTTCATGCATGCATCATATTGTTGCACATTGTTTGGTGATGCTTGTGTATCGATGTCCTTTGCGACAGGTTCTGTCTCCGGGGAGTACCGTGATTACCCTAGCGAAGAATCATATCCGAGCATCGAACCATCAGGCAAGCAACCAACCATTTGATCATATCGATACAATCCCATGTTCTCGATGCTGCTCTCTTTTACTGCATTAAGACAACGCGA
The DNA here is from genome assembly GCF_018294505.1 of Triticum aestivum. Taxonomy (NCBI): domain Eukaryota; kingdom Viridiplantae; phylum Streptophyta; class Magnoliopsida; order Poales; family Poaceae; genus Triticum; species Triticum aestivum. The sequence goes on along the minus strand of NC_057807.1, from coordinate 309,931,247 downwards.
TTCAAACTGCTGTGTGCTACGGTAGTTGAACCCATTTCCTCTGCATGACCTGTCATTGCCACAGTAACTAGATGAAACCCACTAGCATGTGTAGGAGTTGATTGAGCCATGTGTATGTGTTGTTCCTACCTTGCTATGCCTGCTATGCTTAGAGTCGTGTCAGATCTGGTTCATCTGGGTGATGGGCTAGAGTGAAATGATTATGTCGGTAATGAGAGTGGTGTGGTGAACACGATTTGGTAAAGGTATTGATGAGAGGCCATGTAGGAGTACATGGTGGGTTGTTTCATTGAAGCCGACCTTAAGCACTGAGATCTGTATGTGTGATTTAAGATACAGCTACTACCATGCATTGGGCCCTGAAATATGACCCCGCTCGACTTCTTATTCACCCTAGCTCTCTGTCCAGGAGTTGCAAGTAGTTTCTGGTGTTTGTAGCCTACTGGAGGCCGTGGACAGCGCTGACCGTAGGGGTGGGCTGTGATGCGGTAGGTACGTGGCCGGGTGTACCGAATACCCGTTAGGTATCTCAGGAACCCTGTTCACATCGTTCGGGGCCGTATGGGAAACCTCGGCCGGACTCCCTGCGGATGGAACCTGAATAGGCGATAAACCTGGACTAGAGGCTTAAGTGTTTAGGTAGGTCGTGGTCTACAACCACGTCGGTTTTCGCTTGAAGTCTGCCGAGCACATGTCGTGTGCAGACGCTAAGTGGTGGAAACATGTATGAAGAAGTACACCCCTGCAGGGTTATCATGATCTATTCGAATAGCCGCGTCCGCGGTAAAGGACTACTTGGTTGCCTATACAGTTCATAGACAAGTAAATGGAAACTACTAAAAGCCTCAAGATAAGTGTGAGTGCCGAGGATGGCTCTTCCGTAGGAAGATGGAGGTGGATCCTCGGTAGTGTATTGAAGTGGTGAGTAGTGGACTCGTGTGCGCAAAACATTTCAAGTTGGAGTATCGTAGGATAGTATAGCCAAGAGTCAAAGCTAGCTTGCTGCAATAACTCCACCAACCCTTCTTGATACTATGCATGTATGTAGGATCTGATGTAAGTCTTGCTGAGTACCTTTGTACTCATGTTGCTATAATCTACATTTTTACAGAAGACGCTGCAACCCCTTCTGATGGGTTCTATGTAGACGTTGACATCAACGAGTAGGCTAAAGACCCAGGTGGTGACCCTGAGCTTGTGATGGACCACGTAGTATAGTTAGGCTTCCAAACCTCTTTTATTTTACTAGTTGTCTGTACCCAGACAATGTACTTCCGCTGCTGGCTTGTATGACTTGTATGTTGGGTCGTGAGACCCGTACCTTTGTGAATGTTATGTATGGCTCCCTGAGCCTTAAATAAAGTACTTGTGTCATAGAGTCATGTTGTGATGCTTCGTTGTATTTGCACATATCGAGCATATTGTGTGTATGATTGAAATGCTTGGTATGTGTGGGATCTGACTATCTAGTTGTTTATCTTTAGTAGCCTCTCTTACCGGGAAATGTCTCCTAGTGTTACCGCTGAGCCATGGTAGCTTGCTACTGCTCTGGAACACTTAGGCTGGCCGGCATGTGTCCTTCTTCGTTCCTGTGTCTGTCCCTTCGGGGAAATGTCACGCTTTGAGTACCGGAGTCCTGTTAGCCCGCTACAGCCCGGTTTACCGGAGTCCTGCTAGCCCAGTGCTACAGCCCGGACCCACTTGCTGATGACCGACACGTTCGAAGCTGGGTCATGGATGCCTGTCCCTGTAAGTCTGTGCCACTTTGGGTTTACGACTAGTCATGTCAGCCCGGGCTCCTTATCATATGGATGCTAGCGACACTATCATATACGTGAGCCAAAAGGCGCAAACGGTCCCGGGCAAAGGTAAGACGACACCCGTGGGGATACCGTGCGTGAGGCCGCAAAGTGATATGAGGTGTTACCGGCTAGATCGATGTGACATCGAGTCGGGGTCCTGACATTTGCCTTCTTGATACTATGCATGTATGTAGGATCTGATGTAAGTCTTGCTGAGTACCTTTGTACTCATGTTGCTATAATCTACATTTTTACAGAAGACGCTGCAACCCCTTCTGATGGGTTCTATGTAGACGTTGACATCAACGAGTAGGCTAAGACCCAGGTGGTGACCCTGAACTTGTGGAGGACCACGTAGTATAGCTAGGCTTTCCAAGCCTCTTTTATTTTACTAGTTGTCTGTACTCAGACAAGTTACTTCCGCTGCTGGTTTGTATGACTGTATGACTTGTATGTGGGGTCGTGAGACCCGTACCTTTGTGTATGTTATGTATGGCTCACTGAGCCTTAAATAAAGTACTTGTGTCATAGAGTCATGTTGTGATGCTTCGTTGTATTTGCACATATCGAGCATATTGTGTGTATGATTGAAATGCTTGGTATGTGTGGGATCTGACTATCTAGTTGTTTATCTCTAGTAGCCTCTCTTACCGGGAAATGTCTCCTAGTGTTACCGCTGAGCCATGGTAGCTTGCTACTGCTCTGGAACACTTAGGCTGGCCGGCATGTGTCCTTCTTCGTTCCTGTGTCTGTCCCTTCGGGGAAATGTCACGCTTTGAGTACCGGAGTCCTGTTAGCCCGCTACAGCCCGGTTTACCGGAGTCCTGCTAGCCCAATGCTACAGCCCGGACCCACTTGCTGATGACCGACACGTTCGAAGCTGGGTCATGGATGCCTGTCCCTGTAAGTCTGTGCCACTTTGGGTTTACGACTAGTCATGTCAGCCCGGGCTCCTTATCATATGGATGCTAGCGACACTATCATATACGTGAGCCAAAAGGCGCAAACGGTCCCGGGAAAAGGTAAGACGACACCCGTGGGGATACCGTGCGTGAGGCCGCAAAGTGATATGAGGTGTTACCAGCTAGATCGATGTGACATCGAGTCGGGGTCCTGACAGCGTTGGCATCAGAGCCGGACTGCCTGTAGGTTCTCCAAGCCAAACTGGTCGATGTTGAGTCTAGAAATTCTTTAGTTATATGTAGGGGAATTGTTTGTGGGTTGGAACGTAAGGCTCTTTTTACTCCTTATATCTTATGACATTCTGATCTGAGTCAGTCCATTCTTCCACCGGGGTTAAGGAATTAGGATCTATTCTCTCTATCAGGATCACGTGTTACTAATCAGTAGTACCTTATAAGTTTGATGGATACAAGCCTAGTTCAGATCTACTACCACATTATGCTGCCAGAATGGTTTCAGAACTTTGATATGATGATGTTGAGTGTGTACGAAATCCTTTGTCAAATGTCTCAAAATCCTTTTTGAGCATTTACAGCTGTTATGCTGCCGAAATTTTGCTAGAAATTCTAATGCCTTTGCATTATGATTATGCTTTCAGATGGCCACTCGCGACCTTAATCAAGTGGTTCGCCTGACTCGATGCCTAGATGTACCCGGCCATACTGCCAAGTTGGTCAGGGTAATGACTGAGGCTGGATACCGCTGGTATCCTGAGTACACGGTCGAAGAGCAATTCCGGGACTTCAATCAAAGCCAGTATCTCTGCACTGTCAGGATATTTCCATCTTATCCTGGATCTACCGAGCCTCTTCACTGTTCCTATGGACTCGGGGTTACTATTGAGATGGCTGTGCAGGACGCCGCCTACTCCATGATGACCATTATGCGAGTCAGATCTGGTTTATTTCGGGACTCTGATTTCCGGTATATGCCAGGATCACTTCCGGGAGCACAAGGATATCTGCAGGCTATTTATGCTGACTCCACTCAGGAGGATTCACGGACTCGCACCACTGCTGAGATGCTCGAGGATAAGGACCGTGAAAATCGGGCCTTAAGGTTAGAGCTTTTCAATACCCGTGCTGACCACTGGGCCACTTTGACTCGGTTCGCACCGGCGGTGCAAGCTGGATTCTCAGATATGCGCGATCTCTATCCTGTGAGATCTGCTCTGCCAGACGTGATGGTTTGGCGTGATGTAGGAGGCATCACCCCACCTCGCGGTCCCCGCAGGCCACCGTCTGTTGGTCCAAGGCCTCATCCTAGCCCCTATGGTCCACAAGCTCCGCGAGACCATCTGTTTCCGGATGATCATGTTGAGCTTCCAGGCTATGGAGGTGACTTCTACGAGGACTACTACGGATCGGTCTGAGTAGTGGTAGTATCACTAGTTCGCACTAGCCGTGTCGTCTATCGTCCTGCATGACTCGTGGGATATGACCTAGTTGTACTCTTTCCGGAGGTGTAGAAAAATAATGTATAGGAGCTTGGAATGCCTCCGATGAGATGTAATCCTTTTTCTCACCGTAATAGTACTTTGTTTGGTCTTGTACTAAACCTTGTATGGTGTGTATGACGATGGAATAAAAGAAGCAGTTTCTGTATCTACCATGTCATACGGATGATCATCTTGCATTCCGAGTTATTCCTTACATTATGTATCCTATGTCGGAATTTTATCATTCTGACTAAATCATTGTCTTGTTTACCTAGGATGGTCAACACGCGCGCTAACCCTGCTTCCCAAGAGCAGGCCGAAGGCAGTGAAGCCAGGGGTGCAAATCTGCCTCATCCTCCTTCACTAGCCGAGGTTATGATGGAAGCTGAGAGAAACAAGCGGGAGACAAACCGTTTGTTGGAACATATTGAACAGAATACATCACACCATCAGAGGGCTAACGTGGTGCCACTCAGTGATTTTATCAAATTGCATCCACCCACGTTCCACCACTCCGTCGAGCCTCTCGACGCTGATGACTGGCTTCGCAGTATCCCTCACAAGCTGCGTTCAACGCTGGTAGCGGAGGCTGACAAGGTCACCTTTGCTGCATATCATCTTGAAGGCCCCGCCAGTCTATGGTGGGAGAATTATGGAGCTATGCGCCCAGTGGGCCATGTCACTACTTGGGCTGAGTTCAGCGAGGCTTTCCGTGAACATCACATTCCGGAGGGTCTCATGGACCGTAAACGTGAGGAATTCTGCAATTTCACCCAAGGCCGACTTTCTGTGGATGTCTATAGCAGGGAGTTTGGTAATCTCGCACGATATGCAACTGAGGAAGTTTCTACTGACGCCAAGAAGCAAGCAAGGTTCCGTAAGGGCCTTAGTCCTGAGCTTCGCCGCGACCTCCGTCTGCATGAGTGCACATCTTTTTCGAAACTTGTCAACAAAGCCATCAGTGCTGAAACTGGTCAGACTGACTATGACGCAACACGCAAGCATGGACGTGACATGGGTTCCTCGTCCGGTGCTGGTCCTCAGAAGCGCCGCGTGTGGGTACCCAACACCGCCCTGCCACCCAGGTTCACACCGAGGCCATCCTTCCAGGCACCTCGCCCTGTTCAACAGTCTGCACCGGCCAAGCCCTATGGGGGTCCAACCAATAATGCTCCTCCACGTACCAGTTCCGTGACTTGTTTCAAGTGTGGGGAATCTGGCCACTATATGCGTGAGTGTCCCCAGACCAACCCCAATCAATCTACTAAAGCTGTTGGCCGTGGCAAGCCGACAGGGAAGGTGTTTCATGCTAAACCGGTCACCGCTTCACGTGGCCATGTCAACTGTATCTCTGCCGAAGAAGCTCAAGAGGACCCCAACGTCGTTCTCGGTACGCTTCTTGTTAACTGCCACCCGGCATCCGTTCTTTTCGATACAGGAGCCTCTCATTCTTTTATATCTGAAAATTATGCTCGTTTGCATAACGTTGCATTCTGTGACTTGCCATCCACTATGGAAATCTCTACCCCTGGGTCTAGATGGCAGACCTCTAGGGTAAGTTATGGAAATGAGATCCAAGTCGACAGACTTGTTTTCCTTGCATCTTTGATAGCCCTTAAATCTTCGGATATTAATATCATTTTGGGTATGGACTGGATGTCAGCTCATCAAGCCAAAATTGATTGCTTCTCTAGGACTGTTCAACTCACCCATCCTTCGGGGAAGATAGTTAATGTCTTGACCCGAATAGCCAAGCGACAATTATATTCTCTTAACGCCAGCCCTTTGCCAGACCTTGAGGACGTTCCGGTAGTCTGTGACTTTCCGGATGTCTTTCCAGAGGAATTGCCAGGTGTTCCACCTGACAGGGATGTTGAGTTCGTAATAGACCTCATTCCAGGAACCGTTCCGATTGCTAGAAGACCCTATAAGATGGCACCCCTAGAACTAGCCGAGCTTAAGAAACAACTCGATGAGTCCTTGAAAAAAGGGTTTCATCCGAACTAGTTCATCTCCGTGGGCTTGCCCCGTCCTATTCGTCAAGAAGAAGGATGGTACGGACCGGATGGTTGTAGATTACCGACCTGTCAATTTGGTCACAATCAAGAACAAATATCCACTTCCCAGGATCAACGATCTGTATGATCAGCTCGCTGGATCCTCAGTCTTCTCCAAGATGGATTTGAGGTTGGGCTACCATCAAATCAAAATCAGAAACGGGGACATTCCTAAAACGGCCTTTGTTACTCGTTATGGCCAATACGAGTACACCATCATGTCCTTCGGTTTAACCAACGCTCCAGCCACCTTTTCTCGGTTAATGAACTCAATCTTCATGGAGTATTTGGATAAGTTTGTCGTAGTTTATCTCGATGATATACTCATCTACTCCAAGAACGAGGAAGAACATGTCGAACATCTAATGCTAGTGTTGCAGAAACTTCGAGAGCATCGCCTTTATGCCAAATTTTCTAAATGTGAATTCTGGTTGCCAGAAGTGACCTATCTGGGTCATGTAATAGCTGGTAAAGGTATTGCTGTTAACCCTGAGCGAGTTCAAGCCGTCCTTAATTGGACTCCACCCGAATCGGTCAAGCAAGTTCGGAGTTTTCTAGGCTTAGCGAGCTATTGCCGTCGCTTTGTCGAGAACTTCTCCAAAGTTGCCAAACCTCTAACCGAACTCCTCAAGAAAGATAAGAAGTTCGAATGGACTCCACAATGTGAGCACAGCTTTCAGGAACTGAAAAGACGCCTGACCTCTGCTCCCGTGCTGGTACCGCCAGACTTCTCCAAGGACTTTGTTATCTACTGCGACGCCTCGCGACAAGGACTAGGTTGCATTCTCATGCAAGATCGACACGTAATTGCTTACGCTTCACGGCAATTGCACCCACATGAGGAGAATTAACCTACTCATGATCTAGAGCTTGCAGCCGTAGTCTATGCACTTAAGACCTGGCGACATTACCTCCTCGGTAATCGTTGCGAAATATTCACTGATCACCAAAGTCTGAAGTACATTTTCACCCAACCGGATCTGAATCTCAGGCAAAGACGTTGGGTTGAATTGATTACAGACTTCGATTTAGGAATAACCTACACCCCAGGGAAAGCCAACGTCATGGCTGATGCGCTAAGTCGTAAATCTTATTGTAACAACCTGATGTTACAACAAAGTCAACCGCTTCTCCATGAGGAATTTCGGAAACTTAACCTTCACATTGTACCTCAAGGTTTTCTTTCCACCTTGGTAGCAAAACCTACTCTTACGGATCAAATCATCGCTGCCCAAAGGCGAGATAAGGGTATATCTAAAATCAAAGAGAACATTGCTAGAGGAGGTGCTAGTTGTTTCTCCACAAATGATCATGGTGTTGTGTACTTCGAGAACCGTTTAGTGGTTGCGAAGAACCAGCATCTACGGCAGTTGATCCTTAAGGAGGCTCATGAATCTCCTCTCACCATTCATCCCGGTAGTACTAAGATGTATCAGGACCTACGCCAGAGGTTCTGGTGGACTAGGATGAAAAGAGAAATTGCTCAGTATATTGCTAATTGCGACGTCTGTCGTCGTGTAAAAGCAGAGCATCAACGGCCTGCTGGCACCCTTCAACCCTTAGCTATTCCTGAATGGAAATGGGATAAAATTAGTATGGATTTTATTACCGGTTTTCCCAGGACCAAGAGAGGGAATAATGCTATTTTCGTCATGGTCGATCGTCTTTCCAAAGTAGCTCATTTCTTACCAGTTCGTGAGAGTATAACCGCTAGTCAGCTGGCAGACTTGTACATCTCCCGAATAGTGTCTCTCCATGGTGTTCCTTTGGAAATTAACTCGGATCGAGGAAGTCTTTTCACCTCTCGTTTTTGGGAAAGTTTCCAAAATGCTATGGGAACCCGTCTCTCCTTTAGCACCGCTTTCCACCCTCAGTCGAGTGGTCAAGTGGAACGCGTCAATCAGATTCTAGAAGACATGCTCCGAGCCTCTGTTATCTCCTTCGGAATGGACTGGGAGAAGTGTCTTCCATTTACCGAATTCGCTTACAACAACAGCTATCAATCTAGCTTGGGTAAAGCCCCTTTTGAAGTTCTCTATGGACGACGATGTCGAACACCCCTTAACTGGTCAGAGACCGGGGAAAGACAGTTCTTTGGCCCGGACATGATTCAGGAAGCAGAAGATCAAGTTCGTATCGTTCGTGAAAAGTTGAAAACAGCCCAATCTCGCCAAAAGAGTCAATATGACCGAAAACATAGGGCTATGACTTTCGAGGTTGACGAGAAGGCTTATCTTCGGGTCACCCCTCTGAAGGGAACCCATCGTTTCGGTATCAAAGGCAAATTGGCTCCTCGTTACATTGGACCTTTTCGCATTCTTGCCAAACGAGGAGAAGTTGCCTACCAGTTGGAACTACCTCCGCATCTCTCCAGAGTTCACGATGTCTTCCACGTTTCTCAACTCAGGCGTTGCTTCTCGGATCCTATCCGTGAAGTGGACCACGAAACGCTTGATCTCCAAGATGATCTTACATATCGAGAGTACCCCATTCGTATCCTCGATCAAGCCGAACGTATCACGCAACGTCATAATATCAAGTTTCTCAAGGTTCAATGGTCGCATCATTCTGAGGATGAAGCAACTTGGGAAAGGGAGGATCGTCTTCGACTCGAGTATCCCGCCTTCTTCCCGGAGGAACCCAAATCTCGGGACGAGATTCTTTTGAGTGGGGGTGAGTTGTCACACCCTAGCTAGTCATGCATTAGAGTGTTGCATCATGTTTACTCATTCATCAGAAACTTGAAATGGGGATGACAGAACCCCCAGTCCCCTCTGAAACCAACTAGGGTTACTAAAATAATTTTTCAATGAACCTGAAATGCCCTTCTAAAATGCCCATCATTTTTGTCTTGGTTCAGAACCTCTGCCAAAAATGGTGCACATTTTCCTAGGCCATCCTAGGGTTTTTGAATTAAATCATAAATATTTGAATTTGGGCATTTAAAATAATATAAAATATTTAAATGCTCAAATATCTCCAAACTAAAATGTTTCATGTTGGAAATAATCCAACTATGGGCCAGGAATAGTTTGGTGATTTTTGAAGTTGCCTAGGTATTTTATTTAATTCAACAAAGTTGCAGATATATTAAATAAAACAGAAAACAGAAGAAAAAGGGGAAAACTTACCTGGGCTCCTCCCTGTGCGGCTCAGCCAGCTGGCCGGCCCAGCCAGCAACCGACCCAGCCCAGCACTGTAGCTCTCCGTCGTCTTCCTCCCCTCGCCCCGAAGCTGCTGCGTGCTCGCGCGCGCACGGCCGCGCGGCCACCTCCTGCTAGCCGACGACCTCCTGGCCGCGTGGACGACGCCCGCAGCCCGTCCCGATCCCCCCTGCTCTCTCTCACTCTCCCCGGCTCTTCCCTTCCTCTCCCTCGCTCTCTCTCTCTCACGGCCGAACACCACCGTCGCCGCCGTTCGCCACAGCAGCCATCTCCGGCCACCCCTCGCTCCCCCGACTAGCTCAGAAGCTCCGCCACAACTCCCTCTTCCTCCCCACCGCTCCACGGGTCCCCGGAAGCCCTGCATCGCCGCCACGTCGCCGTTCCCCTCTTCGGCTCCGATCATCGTCGCCGTCGAATTCGTCGTCTCCGGCACGTCCCCGAGCCTGCTTCGACGCCCACTGCAACCGCGGTGAGCTACGCCACCGTTTCCCCCTCTCCTTCCCCTCGTTCTCTCACCGTAGCTTCCTCCCCACCACGGCCGAACCTCCACCGTTGCCGAGCTCGCCGTCGACGCAGCTCCGGTGACCATTTGGTCACCCCGGCGAGTCCAACGAGTTCGCAAGACCCCGTAGAGCATCCCTAGCGCCTCGCTTTGCTCGACTTCGAGCTCCAGCACCGTTCCCGTGCACGACCGAACCCCGGCGGCCGCAGCCGAGCTCGCCGCCGTCGACTCCGGCCACCCTGACCCCAACGGACTCCGCCAAGAGCTGCGGGTTGTCCTCAGCTCCACTCCGGTGGTCTTCGCGGTCCGTTTGGTGGCCGAAATGACCAAAACCACTTCCGCCGCCGCGTCGGGCTCGCCGGTGACTAAACGCCGGTAGCCGACTTTGACTTTGACCACGGGTGGGCCCTGGTTGACTCCCCTGAGTCAATGACAGGTGGGGCCCAGCCCTGTTAATTAAACAGGATTAGTTTTAATCAAATTTTAATTAAAATAATCACCCTGACATGCGGGACCCACTGTCAGGTTTGACCCAGACCTGTTCCGTTGACCTGCTGACGTCACACTGACGTCAGGCAGACGCAGTAATTGATTTTCTGAATTTAAATTAAATCAGGAAATTCCAGAATATTAATTAAACTTCAAAAATTCATAACTTTTATTCTGTAACTCCAAATTGGACAAATTATATATGAAAAATGATCAGAAAAATCCAATCTATCCATCTGTACTATTTTCATGCATGATCAAACAAGTTAAATTGATGTTTTAAGCAGAATAAGGAAAAGCACTTAAAGAGGCCATGTTTGAGTTTGAAATTTGAATCCTTGATTCAAATTTGTTCAAACCCCTCTGGTTTTAGTTGCATTAGCCCAACACACTCATATTGCCATGTTTCATGCATGCATCATATTGTAGCACATTGTTTGGTGATGCTTGTGTATCAATGTCCTTTGCGACAGGTTCTGTCTCCGAGGAGTACCGTGATTACCCTAGCGAAGAATCATATCCGAGCATCGAACCATCAGGCAAGCAACCAACCATTTGATCATATCGATACAATCCCATGTTCTCGCTCCTGCTCTCTTTTACTGCATTAAGACAACGCGATTCAAACTGCTGTGTGCTATGGTAGTTGAACCCATTTCCTCTGCATGACATGTCATTGCCACAGTAACTAGATGAAACCCACTAGCATGTGTAGGAGTTGATTGAGCCATGTGTATGTGTTGTTCCTACCTTGCTATGCCTGCTATGCTTAGAGTCGTGTCAGATCTGGTTCATCTTGGTGATGGGCTAGAGTGAAATGATTATGTCGGTAATGAGAGTGGTGTGGTGAACACGATTTGGTAAAGGTATCGATGAGAGGCCATGTAGGAGTACATGGTGGGTTGTTTCATTGAAGCCGACCTTAAGCACTGAGATCTGTATGTGTGATTTAAGATACAGCTACTACCATGCATTGGGCCCTGAAATATGACCCCGCTCGACTTCTTATTCACCCTAGCTCTCTGTCCAGGAGTTGCAAGTAGTTTCTGGTGTTTGTAGCCTACTGGAGGCCGTGGACAGCGCTGACCGTAGGGGTGGGCTGTGATGCGGTAGGTACGTGGCCGGGTGTACCGAATACCCGTTAGGTATCTCGGGAACCCTGTTCACATCGTTCGGGGCCGTATGGGAAACCTCGGCCGGACTCCCTGCGGATGGAACCTGAATAGGCGATAAACCTGGACTAGAGGCTTAAGTGTTTAGGTAGGTCGTGGTCTACACCCACGTCGGGTTTCGCATGAAGTCTGCCGAGCACATGTCGTGTGCAGACGCTAAGTGGTGGAAACATGTATGAAGAAGTACACCCCTGCAGGGTTATCATGATCTATTCGAATAGCCGCGTCCGCGGTAAAGGACTACTTGGTTGCCTATACATTTCATAGACAAGTAAATGGAAACTACTAAAAGCCTCAAGATAAGTGTGAGTGCCGAGGATGGCTCTTCCGTAGGAAGACGGAGGTGGATCCTCGGTAGTGTATTGAAGTGGTGAGTAGTGGACTCGTGTGAGCAAAACATTTCAAGTTGGAGTATCGTAGGATAGTCTAGCCAAGAGTCAAAGCTAGCTTGCTGCAATAACTCCACCAACCCTTCTTGATACTATGCATGTATGTAGGATCTGATGTAAGTCTTGCTGAGTACCTTTGTACTCATGTTGCTATAATCTACATTTTTACAGAAGACGCTGCAACCCCTTCTGATGGGTTCTATGTAGACGTTGACATCAACGAGTAGGCTAAAGACCCAGGTGGTGACCCTGAGCTTGTGATGGACCACGTAGTATAGTTAGGCTTCCAACCCTCTTTTATTTTACTAGTTGTCTGTACCCAGACAATGTACTTCCGCTACTGGCTTGTATGACTGTATGACTTGTATGTTGGGTCGTGAGACCCGTACCTTTGTGAATGTTATGTATGGCTCCCTGAGCCTTAAATAAAGTACTTGTGTCATAGAGTCATGTTGTGATGCTTCGTTGTATTTGCACATATCGAGCATATTGTGTGTATGATTGAAATGCTTGGTATGTGTGGGATCTGACTATCTAGTTGTTTATCTTTAGTAGCCTCTCTTACCGGGAAATGTCTCCTAGTGTTACCGCTAAGCCATGGTAGCTTGCTACTGCTCTGGAACACTTAGGCTGGCCGGCATGTGTCCTTCTTCGTTCCTGTGTCTGTCCCTTCGGGGAAATGTCACGCTTTGAGTACCGGAGTCCTGTTAGCCCGCTACAGCCCGGTTTACCGGAGTCCTGCTAGCCCAGTGCTACAGCCCGGACCCACTTGCTGATGACCGACACGTTCGAAGCTGGGTCATGGATGCCTGTCCCTGTAAGTCTGTGCCACTTTGGGTTTACGACTAGTCATGTCAGCCCGGGCTCCTTATCATATGGATGCTAGCGACACTATCATATACGTGAGCCAAAAGGCGCAAACGGTCCCGGGAAAAGGTAAGACGACACCCGTGGGGATACCGTGCGTGAGGCCGCAAAGTGATATGAGGTGTTACCAGCTAGATCGATGTGACATCGAGTCGGGGTCCTGACATGCAATGGAAGGCAGAGAATGGTGTATCTGACAAGGGATTTGGAAAGTTGCTGGTAATGATAAACAATATGCTTCCAAAGGGCAACAAATTGCCCGAGAGTACGTATGAAGCAAAGAAGGTTGTCTGCCCTCTAGGGTTAGAGGTGAAAAAGATACATGCATGCCCTAATGACTGCATCATCTAACACGGTGAGTACGAGGATTTGAAGGGTTGCCCGGTATGCGGTGCATTGCATTATAAGATCAGTCGCGATGACCCTGGTGATGTCGAGGGAGAGCGCCCCAGGAAGAAGATTCCTGCCAAGGTGATGTGGTATGCTCCTATAATACCACGGTTGAAACGTTTGTTCCAAAACAAAAAGCATGCGAAGGCGATGCGGTGGCATGCAGAAGACCGTAAGAAAGACGGAAAGTTGAGAGTACCCGTTGACGGTTCGCAGTGGAGAAAAATCGAGAGAAAGTACTGGGAGGAGTTTGTAGGTGACCCAAGGAACATATGGTTTGGTCTAAGCGCAGATGGCATTAATCCTTTTGGGGAGCAGAGCAGCAACCATAGCACGTGGCCTGTGACTTGATGTTTGTATAACCTTCCTCCTTGGTTGTGCATGAAGCGGAAGTTCATTATGATGCCAGTGCTCATCCAAGGCCCTAAGCAACCCAGCAATGACATTGATGTGTGCCTAAGGCCATTAGTTGATGAACTATTACAGCTGTGGAATGGAACAGGTGTACGTGCGTGGGATGAGCACGGACAGGAAGAATTTGACCTAAAGGCGTTGCTGTTCATGACCATCAATGATTGGCCTGCTCTCAGTAACCTTTCAGGATAGACAAACAAGGGATACCACGGATGCACGCACTGTTTGGATGATACCCACAGTATATATTTGGACAGTTGTAGGAAGAATGTGTACCTGGGACATCGTCGATTTCTTCCAACAAGGCATCCCGCAAGAAAGAAAGGCAAGCATTTCAAAGGTGAGGAGGATCACCGGACGAAGCCTCACCGTACTGGTGCTGATGTACATGATATGGTCAAGGATTTGGAGGTAATCTTTGGAAAGGGTCCTGGCGGAAAACCTATTTCGAAGGACGCTGACGGACGCGCACCCATGTGGAAGAAGAAATCTATGTTTTGGGACCTGCCATATTGGAAAGACCTAGAGGTCCGCTCCGCAATCGACATGATGCACGTGACGAAGAATCTTTGCGTGACCCTGCTTGGCTTTTTGGGCGTGTATGGGAAGACAAAAGATACACCAGAGGCACGGGAGGACCAGCAACGTATGCACGGAAAAGACGGCATACATCAGGGTCAGGCCAGCTATGCTCTTACCAAAGAAGAGAAGGAAATCTTCTTCGAATGCCTTCTCAGCATGAAGGTACCGTCTGGCTTCTCGTCGAATATAAAGGGAATAATAAATATGGCAGAGAAAAAGTTCCAGAACCTAAAGTCTCATTACTGCCATGTGATTATGACGCAACTCCTTCCGGTTGCATTGAGGGGGCTTCTACCGGAAAACGTTCGATTAACCATTGTGAAGCTATGTGCATTCCTCAATGCAATCTCTCAGAAGGTAATCGATCCAGAAATCATACCAAGGTTACAGAATGATTTGGTGCAATGTCTTATCAGTTTCGAGTTGGTGTTCCCACCATCCTTCCTCAACATCATGACGCACGTCTAGTTCACCTTTGCGAAGATATTAACATTTTGGGTCCTGTATTTCTACACAATATGTTCCCTTCTGAAAGGTTCATGGGAGTCTTGAAGAAATATGTTCATAACCGTGCTAGGCCAGAAGGAAGCATCTCGAAGGGCCATGAAAATGAGGAGGTCATTGAGTTTTGTATTGACTTCATTCCTGACCTTAAGCCGATTGGTGTTCCTGAATCACGGCATAAGGGCAGACTGGAAGGAAAAGGCACGCTAGGAGGGCATCAAATAATATGTATGGACGGGCATTCTCTCGCTGAAGCACACTACATAGTTCTACAGAATTCCGCCTCGGTGGCTCCGTATATGGAGGAACACAAGAATTTTCTATAGTCCAAACACCCGGAGAAGTCTGACGACTGGATGACACGCGAACAAACGAGGACTTTCGTCGGTTGGTTGCAGAAACATGCCCTTAATGATGTGGATATTCAAAATCACTTGTACTCGCTGTCCCAGTTACCATCTTCGAATATAATGACTTTCAAAGGGTACCAGATAAATGGGATTACATTTTACACGATCGCCCAAGATAAGAAGAGCACCAACCAAAACAGTGGTGTCCTCTTTGATGCAACAACAAACACGGGAAAGGAAACATATTATGGTTACATAGAGGACATATGGGAACTTAACTATGGATCAGGTGATTTGAAGGTCCCTTTGTTTCAGTGCAAATGGGTCAATATGACACGAGACGGGGTAACGGAAGACCCGCAGTACGGAATGACAACATTGGATCTCAACAATCTTGCGTATGCAGACGAACCATTCGTCCTAGCCAATGATGTGGCGCAGGTTTTTTATGTGAAAGACATGTCTACCAGGCCGAGAAAAAGAAAAGATAAGGAAGCGAATGGATCATACGACGAGCCAAAGCGCCACATAGTTCTTTCAGGAAAAAGAAACATCACGGGAGTGGATGACAAGACAGACATGTTAGAAGATTATGAAAAGTTTGATGAAATTGCTCCATTCACAGTAAATATTGACCCGAGCATCCAGTTAAATGATGAAGATTTTCCATGGCTATGGCGCAAAGGGACACACGCGAAGAAAAAGTTTCACACCCAAAGATCTGGGATGTGATCGGCTTCACTATCATCACTTTCTTCTGTGTTTCACACCCAGGAGGGAATGTCTGTAATAGTTAGGGTAGTTATGTGTTTTGGCATTTGAAATGCGAAGAAATTTTATGTGCAAACAAATTCTTTTCATGCTTTTACTGATTTTTTTCCAGCTAAATGACCCTGAAATTGAAAAGCATTTCAAATGAACTCAGAAAAGGTTCAAAGTTCGCATGGTATCATAATTTCATACAAATAGCATGTGCAAAAAAGTAGAGAGGGTTACGGCAAAAACTGGATGCACTTCGTGTACAAAATGGACAATCTCTTTCGAAGTATCAGGGTTTCCAACGAAAACTGAACTGTTACAAAGGCATTTCATTTTATAAATAACCTAAGCATTACCAAATTGAATATAATGATAAAATACACTAATATTAAACATAAGAAAAATGAATCACTGATAAAACTTTTTTCAAAGTTAAGTTATTCACAAACTAGTGATTCACACAAATTTCAAATAATTCAAAATTTAAACTATTCAAATTTGAAAACTACCAGCACTAACAGAAAGTTTGTAATTTTTTGTACCTAAAGCAAAAATATTCACAAAGAAACTCTAAATACAGCAAAAAACAACTCAAAAATAAATAAAACAAAAAAATAAAGCGAAAAAAGTTAAGAAAATAAAAAAGCCCGCCTACTGGGCCAAAGCGGCCTGCATAGGACTAGGAACACAACCTTTTGTTGGGCCAGGATGCAGGCCCACAAAGGCCCAGTAGGCCCACTGGGCGAAGAGGACAGGTAGGCCCAGTAGGCCTGCTTAGGAGAGGAGCTCAAGAGTGCTACCGCACTGGGGCTTATAAACCAATGCGGTAGCCCCTCGACTAGCGAGGTGGGACTAAACTTGCGCACCACCTGGAGCAAGCACACCCCCTTTAGTACCGGGTCGTGGCTCCAACCGGTACTAAAGACCCCCCTCCCCTTTAGTATCGGTTGCTGCCACTACCCGGTACTAAAGGGGGTGCGCTTTTCGCCGCTTGGCCTGGCCAAAACAGACCTTTAGTACCGGTTGGTGGCTCCAACCGGTACTAAAGGTCCATCCTATATATACAACACTTGAAAAAAATTCAGTTTCCCTCTGTTTCTTCCCTCTGTTTCCTCCCTCCGTTGCGCCGCCCTACCCCGATCGATGTCGTCCCTGTCTACGTCGCCGCCCCCGCCCCTCGTTGCCGACCCCGGCCGTCCCCGCCCCTTGTCGCCGCCCCCGTGGACGTCGCCGCCCCAGCCGTCCCCGTCCCCATCGTCCCCGTCGCCGCCCCGTCCCGTCGCCACGGCCGCTCCGCCC